>NW_027069572.1:1063271-1104271 GCF_002906115.3 Quercus suber
TTACCTCAGCTCGAGCCCTTCGATGGGCTGAAGGACCCTCAAGATCACCTAAACACCTTCAAGACGACCCTGGGACTTCAACAGCCCCCAGATGAAATATTGTGTCGTTCCTTCCCAACTACACTCAGGGGAGCTGCCTGAGAATGGTTCACAAAGTTGCCAACATCGTCCATCGATACGTTCGAGCAGTTGAGCAACGCCTTCCTGCGTCACTTTATTGGAGGACAACGACCAAAGAGGACCGCTGACCACTTGCTTACCATCAGGCAGGGAGAAAAGGAAACCCTAAGGTCGTATGTAAAACGTTTCACGAGGGAAACACTGGAGGTGGACGAAGCCGATGATATGGTGCAGCTGACGACCTTTAAGGCAGGGTTGAGATCCAGGGATCTAGTCAGCTCACTCGCGAAGAACCCCCAAAGACGATGGCTAAAATGCTCCTCAAGGCGCAGAAGTACATAAACGCTGAGGACGCATTGGCTACTATCAAGGACAGGGACAGACCAGGGGACAAAGGAAGAAAAGAAGACGATCGTAGAGGGCAAAAGCGGGACCGACCAGATCGTCGAATCAGTGACGGAGTCAGAAGGAAAGATGATAAAAATCCACGAACGGTAAAATTCACTCCTCTCGTTATGCCTATTGACAAAATTTTAGCGCAGATTAAAGACGAGCACTACCTTAAGTGGCCGCAACCACTGCACTCATCTCCTAACGTCCGCGACAAAAGTAAGTACTGTCGATTTCACAAAGATCATGGCCATTACACCGAAGATTGTAGGGATCTCAAAGAGCAGATAGAAGAATTGATATGAAGGGGAAGCTGCATAAATTTGTGAAGAAGGGAGAACACAATAAATTCCGAGATGAAAACAAAGGCCAACATAGGTCCTCATCCAGGAACGACGGCCGTCAATCACAACCTCCTCAAAATGTGGTCGAGGAGATACAGACGATCGCAAGGGCCTTCCACCGGGGCTCCTTCAAGTCACTCAAGAAAACACATCAACGACAAGTGAATAGCGTCCATATGACACCCCTGCCAAAGTACAGACAACTGATCAGGAGATGACCTTCAACGAGAGTGACTCCAGAGGAGTGAAACAGCCTCACAATGACCCCTTGATCATAATGCTCACCATAGAAGGGTTCAACACCAAAAGGGTCCTCGTGGACAACGGTAGCTCTGCTGATATCATTTACTTTTCGCATTCCAACAATTGAAGCTGGATCCCAAAAGACTTCATCCATTCGATTCTCCACTCGTCAGTTTCAACGATGACAGGGTGTATCCCAGAGGCACAGTGACGCTGATGGTAACAGTGGAACGTACCCAAAGCAGTTGACTCGTCAGATAGACTTTTTGGTAGTAGATTGTCCCTCAAGGGTTTCCTTTTCTCCCTGCCTGATGGTAAGCAAGTGGTCAGCGGTCCTCTTTGGTCGTTGTCCTCCAATAAAGTGACGCAGGAAGGCGTTGCTCAACTGCTCGAACGTATCGATGGACGATGTTGGCAACTTTGTGAACCATTCTCAGGCAGCTCCCATGAGTGTAGTTGGGAAGGAACGACACAATATTTCATCTGGGGGCTGCTGAAGTCCCAGGGTCGTCTTGAAGGTGTTTAGGTGATCTTGGGGGTCCTTCAGCCCATCGAAAGGCTCAAGCTGAGGTAACCGGAACTTTGACGGCACTAGGCAGTCGAGGACCGCTGTTGTGAATGGCAAATCTGTCGCCCGGACCATCCGATCCACACTCCGCTCCGTTTTTTCTTTGATGGCATTCTTTAGTTCGTCCATCTCCCTCCTCATCTCCCGAAGAATATCTGAATTTTGCTCGGCAGGAGTGTTTGGCCTTCGATGGTCACTTCTTCTGTTGCTATCCCCCTCATCTTCCTGATTTCCCTTCGAACGATTTTCCTCCTGCTAAAGCCGTAACCTCATTTCTTGGTTTTGCCTAGTCAGTTCTTCAACTGTGGCTGCAAGGGCTTGAACTTGCTGAGCTAGGGCTGCAGAATCTTGATTAGACTCCATCCTAAAAAGAATAAGAATAAGGAACCACTATTTCAAGTTTGAACACGAAAAATATCGTCCCCACAGACGGCGCCAAACTGATGAGTGTGAACTCGTCAGCACTATTCGTCGGACGGAGATGATTCTTCAGCCTTTGAAGATGGTCACCGGTGTGGTGTCTGCCACAACACCTCCGATGCCAAAGTCAGAATATGAAACTCTCTTAAAAGAAAAGCAATATAAGATGAACAGAAAAGCAAATAAACAATCTCCTTTCTTACTTGTCTCTCCTCTTTTTCGTGGGAGTGTATGGGCTTTATATATGCTCTCATGGTCCCTAGCCGTTGGAGGAGTTATGGAGGTCTTAATGCTCCATTGGGTAACGTTTTGGGGCTGTGTAATGAGGCATCAATGTCTTCAAACAGTTCGTACAGTTGAAAGTGTAACCGTTTAGTTGACTGCATTAAATGGACTAGGTGTCCTCGTCAGTAGTGTTGCCTTCCACGTTGTCTATACTGAGGGTGTTCTCGTCTGTATCGAAGGTCTCGTCCTTATAGGACAGGCTCGATAGTTTCGTTAGTACTTGTTTACCTCGTCAATACTGCAATCGTTTAGTTAGTCGGTGTACTTGGGCTACTTGTCGTTTTTCCTATGTAATATTTATCTGTTAGCATAGTTGTGACACTTGCAGTGTACGGGGGGTGTTTAATCCAGCTGTATTTATATTATAGGTTATTAACAATCTAACTAATTCTGTTAGAGTAATGTTAGAGATACAAACTTTTTACAAATTTTTTTACAAATTGCTGATGTAGTGATTAGTGTGTCTTTTTAATTATGTTTTATATATCTTTTCTCTTTTCTGTTCTTCACTCTATTTTTCCTCTTCTTTCTCTAATTCGATCTCCCTAATCTATGTTAAAATCACTAGACAATCTCTTGTCGTATCCCACCTCTCTCCTATTTCTCTTCTTACTTTCTTAGTATTTCTTATAAGAAAATATTAGTCTCAAACTCTTCTTAAAACGATGCGATTATTTTCTAACAAAATATAATTGTTATAATAAATTATATTTTTTTTAAAATTAATTTGTCTATATTTCTCATTTGAAAGTGTTTTAAATTTTGCAATTTTTTTCAAGGAAATAGTATGATTGCTCGAATGCACCAAAGTAGACCAAAATGGAGCAAACTAGACCAAATTGAATTAAAATGGACTGCATAGAGCGAACTAAACCGAAGTAGATTGAATGGACCAAATGGATTATAGTAGTCTAAAGTGAACTAAATGAACCTAAATGCTGCATTGATATAGCTCAAGAGGAGCATATCAATAATAAATACTACGTTTTAAATTTTAGATATTATATATAGATGGATAACACCATATTCATTTATATTAAATTTCCATACAAATGAATGAGGTTAAACAAGTATAATGTTTGTGATTGAAGAAAATTTTGGTTTTCTTTTTCTTTTTAATTTTAATAGAAGAAGCTTTAATCTTGTATTTGACTGTGACCTTTTTAAATTTTTATTTTTTTTACCTGGCGTTGGCAGGACGTATATATGGATTAGGTTTATGGACGTTATTTATTTATTTATTATTTTTTTATACTATGAAAAGATTTATATATTATAGGATATAAAACTGAAAATTACCTTTAGGTAAAACTTAGTTACAATATATATATATAAATTCAATACCTAGTCTAGTTGCATTAACCAATAATAATAAAAAAAAAAAACAAAGTGCTTACATTTGATTGTAGTATATAATGTACTGCATCTCAGGTATTGTAACTAAGTCAAAATCAACCATTTTTATTCCTTTTGGCTGAATTGTTCAACCCAGCCTTTGAGCCACCAGAGGACTACACTTTGTATATTAGACATCATGGAAGCTAAAAAATAATTCCTACAATCCTGGCTACATGAAAAATCACATAGATCCTAAGAGATACAGGGGAGTCCCTAGGCGATAACTACTCACAAGCTCCAGTCTTTGAAGTGCTATTAGAATTTCCCATCTGGGAATGCAAAATGAACTTTTATCAATTTTAAATTTTATTGTAGCTTCAAATCTACAAAAAAGTCTCAAATCTGGTAACGCAAAATGCAAAAAAAAAAAAAAAAAAAAAAAAAATTGCATGTAGTTACAGTAAAGTGAAGCTTGATTCTTGTTAAGAAGTATCATTACTTTGATTCAGATGATGACTTGAGTCATGTATCTCTTTCTGCATTGGAAACTGATGAAGATGAAACCACTGGCACCCTCCCCGCTGTTCTCGAAGAACTTAAAGTAATACACAGACTGTTTTTTAACCCAAAATTTGAAGCTGGTTTAAATCATAGAGATGTTGGATTCATATTTGCTCGCCGTAGCATTCTCCGAGGGTGTACATTATCCTTCAAACATATTTTCCCTTCAGATTTTATGCGTGAAAATTCACGTCTCTGGTTGATGGCAGAGGAGTTAGGGGCCAAATTTTCAATGGATAATTTATTATACCCCATCACACATATGGTCACTTGGTTTGCCACAGCGGAGTTTCAGGAGGCAGAGCTGGAAGAATTTATTTTGGTCCATCCAAAGTGGCTACGTGCTTGCTACTATGCAGTCAGTAGGGTATCTGAAAACGATTATCTGATTAAGCCGAAAGATTAGTAGTTGAGATGATCTTTGTTCACTTCTATTAGCAGCACAGGTATAATTTCCAATTTTTTGCAGTTGGTGAAATAAGGGTTTTTTTTTCTTCCTTGACAAAGAAATTCAGGGTTCTTTATTTTTAATTTTTAGAGATTGATTTTAAGTAGTTAATGCTACGTGAGGAATTGAATTCTTACTCAATAGTGATGAGGAGACATAGTTACAATGGTTTATCTCGTTTTTGTTGTCTACAATTTCTTAAGTGAATGTGGCCTTGGAAATTAAAACGATTCTACCCTGTTGGATATATCCAAATTTTGCTATTGTTAGATGGAAACTAATTTTGTATCTGCAATTACATGAATTGTATGAGTGGAAGAGTATTGAGCCAAGTTATTCTAACATTAGGTGGTAAATGGATCTTGAATCATAGTTTAGCATAAATAGAGAGTGGAAGCGAAAAGTGATTGCTATCACCAAAAGCTAATAAACAGCCACAATGCACCAACACTAGTTTATGCCGAGTGAATCATCATAGGCAAGAAACAGCACTGCATTGGCCACTTGTTTTTCTTTCAATACTAATGTGGTTCATAAATTTTTTAAATTTGCTCGTCATCCATCGATCCCTAGCACATGGCATGTCATAGGCTTAGTAATCACATAAGATTATATGTAGTTCACTCTAATCCCATGCACCCCATGGCCACCATCCCAAACTGCTTGCTTGTTAATTGAACCAGCCCTAGCAATGCGTACACACAAACTAATCCTAAGGTGCCCTTTGACTGTGGCACTCGCTGCATGCCTTACTCAAGCTGATACTGCTAAAAGGGACATCTATTTTTAGATGTTNGATAATTTCCGAGAGGGGTTTTCCACAAGATGACTATGACGACTATGATGATACACTTGAAGAAAATACTGAGGAGACTTGTGAACATCTATGTGTTTATAGAGGAAAGTGTGTGAGCTGTGAGAGGCTAGCATTCAAGAACGTTCATCAGGGTATGTGGTTGTGGCTTAACAAAGAAGAAATGGATCGAATTCGGAAGGTCGAGTCAGAGAAATTGTAAGAAGATAAGAAGATGGTTTTGGTTCTTGATTTAGATCAAACTCTGATTCATTCAACAGAACAAGAAAAATATCTGAGAACCCCTCAAGAACTCATACAACATGAGTTAAGGGATAGCCTATTCCGTCCGAGTCGACCTTGGGAAAAGATGATGCTCAAGTTGAGACCTTTTGTTCATACTTTTCTGAAAGAAGCGAGTACCATGTTTGAGATTTATATGTGTACAACGGGTACACGAAGTTATGCGTTGAAAGTGACTGAGTTTCTTGACCCTGAAAATGTCTACTTCAAGTACTCAAGAATCATTGCACGTGAAGATTTATTTGAAACAGGCGAAAAGAGTCTTGATCTTGTGCTAAGGGAGCAACGCATGGTTCTTGCTCTTGATGGTAGCAAGAGTGTGTGGAGAAAGAATGAAGTAAACTTGATTCTTGTTAAGAAGTATCATTACTTTGATTCAGATGATGACTTGAGTCATGTATCTCTTTCTGCATTGGAAACTGATGAAGATGAAACCACTGGCACCCTCCCCGCTGTTCTCGAAGAACTTAAAGTAATACACAGACTGTTTTTTAACCCAAAATTTGAAGCTGGTTTAAATCATAGAGATGTTGGATTCATATTTGCTCGCCGTAGCATTCTCCGAGGGTGTACATTATCCTTCAAACATATTTTCCCTTCAGATTTTATGCGTGAAAATTCACGTCTCTGGTTGATGGCAGAGGAGTTAGGGGCCAAATTTTCAATGGATAATTTATTATACCCCATCACACATATGGTCACTTGGTTTGCCACAGCGGAGTTTCAGGAGGCAGAGCTGGAAGAATTTATTTTGGTCCATCCAAAGTGGCTACGTGCTTGCTACTATGCAGTCAGTAGGGTATCTGAAAACGATTATCTGATTAAGCTGGAAAACCCCTCTCGGAAATTATCTTCATGGTGAATCTTGGAAGTTTCTTTAATTAGCAAAAGATAGTGACAAGACAGCCTCTCTCTCTCTCTCTCTCTCTCTCTCTCTCTCTCTCTCATTTGTATATAACGATTAGCAAATAATAACTGAAACTGAAAAATGGGTTCACTTTATAGTTGAGATTAAATAGTAAAAATATTTCTTTTAATCTTACTTTTGCTATCCTAGATGAACATAGTTGCAGTTTGAATTATACTGCAGAAACTGCAATCGTTTTGTCAGTTTGCGTACTTGTGCTACTTGTCGTATTTCCTATGTAATATTTATCTGTTAGCAAAGTTAGTTGTGACACGTGCATTGCACGTGGGTGATTAATCCAGCTGTAGTCATCTTATAGGTCAATAATCTAACTAATTCTGTTAATCAGTTTAATTAACCCATTCATTAAAGAATTGTATCCAATTCATTTGATTTTGATACTCTGCAGTTTTCTTGATTCTAAGTAGAAGTGAATAAGGCCATAAGACAAGTATGGAGTTTCACTGGAAGAAACTTAGGATGTATTTGGCATCAACTTTTAGTTTTGAACTTTTATGTATAGTTTTTTAAAACTTTTTTTTTTCCTATTTTTTCTCACTTCTAAAATTTTCAATGTACAATTATATTTTCACATATTTTCATCAAAAAAATTTCAACAAAAAGTTAGATAAATTGTTCCCAAACAAACACTTAATCTTGCATATGAGTGCAACCATTTTTGTTCTTCCACCAAAGGCTAATTGAACTTATGAACTACATTTTTATGCACCTATGAATTACCTTCTATTTTTCTTTTTTTAATTGTGAACTCATTAGGGCTATGGAATATACTCAAATTTACTACTTATGGGGTACATAAGCATTTTGATTCTCTCACACCCATTATTTCACATCTTTGTTTTCACGTTCAGTTTTATGTATTAAAATGTAAACATTTTCACATCAATTGTGGATAAATGTGTGAAAAAGTAGATGTAACGTTCTTTTGAGAATAGCTTATTTAGCTAAAACTAAATTTTTTTTGCTAAAAGTACTGTAGATAAAAATAAAAGTTAGCTAAATAGTGTAGTAGAACCTATAAATAGTAGTAAAAATAAAATAAAAATGGAGATAAGCTGAAAATTCAGCTCATCCCAAACGCATACGTAAACTAATGTGAGAATATTTTTCCCAACAATAAAGAGCCTTTTTAATCAGTTGAGCTTGCTAATCCTTTATTGTCTATGGGCTATGATTTAGACCAAAACTACACAAATAATATTATCTTTCTCAAGTAGAATTAAATTCAAAGAAATTATATGTTTGGATTTAATTGGAAAATTTATGGTATAACATTTAGGGTTCGTTTGGTTGGTAGAATGGAAAAGTGAAATGATAGATAGGATTTTAGTTTCCCTCATTTGTGTTTGAATGGGAAAGTGGAAAAATAGAGAGATAGAAATTTTTGTTTGGCTGATAAGAAATATGGAAGGATATAAAATATGGTTTGTAAAAATTTACAATCATGTCCCAACTAGATAAAACCAAAAATCACACTTTTTTATATGTATTTTTATTAAAAATATATATATGAATGGGCACTTCATTTTTTTTTTTAAAGCATAAAAAAAAAAAAAAAAAAAAAAACCAACAACAACAACATATATGTTGTGAACATTGACAAGTGGGTAGGTATTTTAATCCAAAATTTTGCACCGAATTTTTCCTCTTATTTTCTTCCAATTTTGGGGAGATTAAGTTTTGGTGAGCCCAAAGAGAAAATAGTAGGATCCCATCATTTTTCTCTCCTCCTCTTTAACCAACACTCCTCCCACTAATTTTCTCTCCTATTTTCCACTCCCCTTTTTCCATTATCTCCAAACTCATCCTAAGCTAACATACAATTAAGGAACTAAGTTTTATCCATTAATTTTGTCACAAAAACAATCTCATAGAGACTCCAAGATATTTCGGAGCCCAATCTCATAGAGATTACTCACAAGCCCAAGTCTATGCAAAGCTAATTTTCAAATGCAGATAATAATCTTCCTTGTAATCTAAGAAAATTTTTATATCATTGTGATAAACACAACACAGACAAGAGTCAACATTGAGCTTTCAAAATGTACAATCAATATAAAGATACTTTAGAACCTAGATTGAGAGTTTTGCATTTGGAGTCAGTCAATTGATTATTTTAGGAAAAATTTAAGAAAACCCAAAAAGTAATAAAAATAAAGAGGAGAACATGACTATAGTTGGTTTTTATGGGAGCAGTCACAACGGCATCAGAATGAGTTTCATCTCCACCTCAATCCAAACACGACGGCAAACAGGGTACTAATCTTACAGGACTAAATAAATTTTTTTTTTCTTCTGTAATGTGGAATGTTAATGTGTTGCTGCCAAAGTATCTGGAAAATTTTGGCTTCAGGCTGTGTCTAACACTTTGAGATATGTATTATAATGTTCATTATAACGTATTGGGTGATTCTGAAGAACTTTTACTTAAGTCAATGAGATATTATATAATGATGTGGCATGTTGGAATTAAAGAGGTAAAACTTAAGTTTGATGATGTGACATATCCGTTTTGGGGTGAGTAAATCAAAGGGTTTACACCAAGTACTCAGAATTTAATGTTCAAAAACGCTACATGCAAGACTATCCTCAGATATTGGCAAACTTGCCATGTGCTGAATTGAACTGGCTAGGAGCCCTAGTCCTCTAGAATGTCCCCCAAGACTGTATTTTTCATTGCAAATCATTCATTTTCAGATGTTTTGGTTGATAATCATTATTTAAAAAAGTATTAGGCCGGTGTATTATGATAAATTTATTTGTAATGAGGTGAGCAAGGTGTAGTCTCACAAGCTTCTCTGCCAATGAACTGTTTTTGGAAGGACTACATCGACAAATGACAAATGACAAATTGACAATAGTCTCGGGAAGAAGCAACATGACATACACCAATTCACTGCCAGTGATTCTTTGAGGAGACCACAATTGGTAGCTTCCACCTCAATTAGGAACAAGACAAACACAAGTCTTGGGCAAACAAAGGAGTTCTCAAGCTCACATCCATTACTGCAACACTCAATGATCAGAATTAAACTTTTCTGTCAATGCCATTGTATTCACTATAATATACATTTTCATCAGTTGTAGTTCAATTCAAATTGTATCCCCAATCCCGAGCCAAATACAACAAATAACTCATTCACTCCCTGCCTACACTGCAATGACAACTCGAAAATACTAAAAATAATATTATTGTTTATGTTAATGAAAAATTACTCTAGCCAACCAATTGTTACACTAACATGTATATGATTTTTTTTTTAAAAAAAGGTTTAAACTTAAATCTCTCACTCACCTAAACTTTTTGAGGCTAATGGGAAAATCCTGTTCAGGCATTCTTTCAAACAGGTAATAGGCAGCTTCAACCCACCTGGGATGAACCAAAAACCTCTTCTCCCGCTCAGCCCACATACAGTCCTCTGATCCCACAACCAAAGAAACCACATGGGTCACCGATTCCTCAAGCTCCATAGCACGCATTGCACCCAACTCCTCCGCCATTACACAAACCCTCGAGGCCAAATTGCTAATAAACACATTACACCCTTTGAGTACCTCACCACGTAGCATTCGCAGTATCACCCTCACATCTCTTTGCACAAAACCCACCTCCAATTTCTTGTGAAAGAACAAACCATGAACCAGTTTAAGCACTCTTAGATTCTTTACAAGCGCGCCTTCGGTTTCGCTCTCATCCGTGATAGAATTCGAACCAAAGTAAGTGTATCTCTCAATGGAAACCAAGTTAGGCCTATGATTCAACCAGACATCCTCGGTGTCATCAAGTACTAAAACCATTCGTTCAGGCACGAGAACAAGGTCGAGGCTCTTTTGGTCACTCCGAGGACTATCGTCCCGAGAGATAATCCTCGTACCGAAGTAAACGTTTTCTGGGTCCAACAACCTCGTCATCTCCAATGCGTAAGCTTTGTCTGCTGTAGTGTATATGTAAAACTCAAACATCGTACTCGCTTCTTTGAGAAAAGGCCGTACGAAGGGTCTCAGTTTCACTGTCTTCTGAAGCGAATTCAATGTGAAGTGGTCGTTACCAGACGACGAGGTTTGGGACTGTTTGGTTTTGGACGAGGTGGTGACGTGGATCAAGGTCTGGTCGAGATCGAGAACCAAGACGAGCTTTTTGCGCTTGAGTTTCTCGTGGGATTGGAGGTCGCGGAGGCGAGCGATCTCTTTGTGGCTGAAGCGTAAGCCTTTGCGGACGTAGCTGAACGACACGCCGAAGTTGTCGCCGAGGAGTTTTTTCTTGCAGTTGATGCACTTGTTGTCTTGGATTTCGGGGTGGCCGCATGGGTCGTTTTCGTCTGAGTTGTGATGTGGGTCCGAACGCTTTTTTGATTTGGATTTGGGTTTGGGTTCGGAGAGGACTTGGGGATTGCTGTTGGTGGTGGTGGTGGTGAAACTGAGAGATTGGAAAGCGTCGTTGAGGGTGGCGATGAAGTCGTGCTCGGTGGTGTATGAATGTAGAGGAAAATCATCGCCGAGACTCATATTTTGGTTGGAGAAAGACGACAGAGCAACACAGAGTAGAGAGGAGAACGCTTTTTGATGGGGTTCACACGTGCAAGAAAGAACAGCACGTGACTTTCAAAACGCATGTCGTATTCCGAATGAATTTCATCTTACAGGACTAAAGAATTTTTTATTGCTACTTCCCCAATTTGAATAGGCCGAACTGTTTTTTCATGCCAGAATTCCAAACCTCAAAACCCCAAAAATGCTTAGTGTTGCCTCTGCTTACAATGATTTCATGACATGTCAATTCAAGCTTGGACCTTGGTGTCCTTATATTTTAAAACCTGGCCTTTAAGTTCTAGAATTTGATCAATGATGGTCTTGATGGTTTTTTTTTTTTTTAGCAGTACTATGTTCACGGTATCAATTGGGGGACTAGCACATACATTATCCAAACTGCACAGCACAACGAAGGCAATTTTCATGTGGTGGCTTTGAAGACATGCGTTGGGCTTGTGGAGAGAGTTGAAATGGTAGTACAGAACACTCTGCCACTGTTATTTTTAGAAATTTTTGAGGTCCATATGAATTTTAGTTTGGAGATGTATAATTATTGAATGGCTTAGAGAACTTTATTACAGATTTGTCACAATTACTGTTAAGTTAGCCTTATAGAATCGAGTCTGTAAGGGTCGATTTCAATTTAAATGAAATCGAGTTCTACAAACTGGATTTATATGCCACAATCCTGAAATCAAGTTCAGTGAACTCAATTTAGCACTCCCAAAATCGAGTCTGTAACACTCGAGATGTTAGTTTCCTAAATTGTTTTGAAAACGTGCTAACTAACAAAATTATTTGAAAATTAATGTTATTTTGAAAAAAATTCCTACTCCTAACCTCTTCCTCTCATCGTCTCTTTTTGTCTCCTTCTCGACAGCTCTTGTGCTTGCTCATTCTCATCACCACAGGAAATAATGTGATTAGTTTGGGGGTTTTGCAACCCCGTGAGGAGGGTGGATCAACTTGGATGAAGCTCTATTGACACACTTTGGAGCAAATTTCTCTAAAAAGGTATGGGTTTTTCTCATTGAGATTTTAGGGTTTTTTATTTTTTATTTTTTATTTTTTTTTGGGTTTCGAGCAAGATTCTTGGGAGTTTTTCTAAACTAATTTTTTAGGGTTTCCTGTTAGTTCAAGCCTTAAAAAACGATGTAAATTAAAAGATTGTTCTACTCTAAAATTTTGAGTTCCAGGAACTGAATAACGTGAACCTATAATTCAAGTGAGGGCATGAAAGTGTTAATTTTGGGACTCATTAGAATTTTGTTTGTAGTGTGTTATGACTCTGTCTTATTGTTTTGTTCTAGAAGTTGTGGTTTGTTATGACTCTGTTTTTTATGTCTTGGTTGATGTCTCTGTGCTACACGTTTATTAGCTATCAATATAATCCTCTTTAATGAAAAAGAAAATGGTTAGGATTTGTACAGATACGGTTAGTCTTTTTATTTATAATAGAATTTGTAATATAATTCGTTCAAGGTTTTTTTATTTATTTTTTTATTTATTTTTTTATATATATATATATATAATAGAATTTGTATAGTTACAAAATTTGAAATACAAGAGTGTTTGAAATACAAGAGTACTGTGAAATACAAAGGTAATTGAAAAGGAAA
Source organism: Quercus suber (assembly GCF_002906115.3). NCBI lineage: Eukaryota > Viridiplantae > Streptophyta > Magnoliopsida > Fagales > Fagaceae > Quercus > Quercus suber. The sequence goes on from NW_027069572.1 coordinate 1,076,162, forward strand.
CAACTTTATCCTATCTTATCACAATCCTAGAGTTGTTAGGATTTGTATCTTGTATTCTATGTTATCACTTGATCATAACCGTATTCTATGTTGTTACCTTCAAGTTGGTTTCTTCATTGCTCTCTTATCCATTAATTGTGGCTCTTGTTTGTTGAAACATGAAGAATTTTAATTCGGATCCATGAGTTGGTGGCTGTAGTTTAATGTCTTAATGCAAAATTGAAAAAAGCCAGGACATTTTTTATATGGACTTTCAATTAAAGTAATAATGTTCTCAATTGTTTCAGTGATTCTATACTTGATTTAAGGTAGACTTTACTGAGAAGATTGTCAATTGTGAATGCAATCTTAAATTTTCTCCTGCATTATCTATTAGATAAATTTCAACTTCAATTTTGTTGCTTCTAGAAAGTGGCTTGTGATATCTTCACTCAGACAATATAAAGTACTTACGCTATTTTGGTGAGACTGAACTATTGGTAGGTAATGTAGGTTCGTAAGATCTTATACTATGGGTACCTAAATTCGGCTTGGGATCTGCTGTTATTTTTCTTACTAGACCCTGCTTCTTATATCATTGACTGAATGTTCATTGAGTCTAATGCACCATTTACAACAGATATGCTTTGGCTGCTCTGCTTGACTTTCTTGGCTGCTGTGCTTATCACGCACTTGATAGAGTTGTGTTATTAGATAGTTGGCAATGACTTGATCTTATCTTGCACTAGATAGAATTTTCAGTTTTAGCATTAGATAGTATCCCAAATTATTTTGGCTACTTATTAGTGCTACTTTTGAATTACTTTGGTATTTGTTAGGTAATAGACTTACAAAATCCCTTATTCCTTGACATTTTACAAGACAAAGAACAAGGTTTTCAGTCTTTTGACAATAGTATTTTGATGTCCACTCCACATTCAGATGTGAATGTCCATCAATCTCCACCCCAAGTTGAAATGGGACAATCTGCACCCCCCCCCCCCCCCAAAATTGCAAAAAAAAAAAAAAATCAACTACTAAGAAAAGTCAATAGGGAAACAATTTCACCATAGATGAAGACATTAAGCTAGTGTCAACGTGGCTCAATGTTAGCTTAAATGTCGTGACATTGACGGACCAAAAACACACAACATTTTGGGATAGAATTTGGTCCACCTTCCATAATGACAAGAAATTTAATTGCTCCAAGGATTCTTTAAATAGTTGGTGGTCAACAATTCAAAAGGAGACAAACAAGTTTTGTGGATACTTGGCCCAAATTGAGAACTGTAATGAAAGTGGTAAAACTGAGCACGATAAAGTGTGTTGACTCAACATCTAATATGTATTGTACATCAATGCACTTTTAGTTTTATGATTCTCATTATTTTCAATTTCTTACTTTTGTAGATTAATGATGCAAAAACTATGTATAAAAGTAATAGCAAAAATGCATTTCAATTCAAACATTGTTGGAGAATTTTGAGGAATGAAGCCAAGTGGTTGAATCTAAGAGATAATGTGAAGGTCCGCACAAGACAGCTAGCCACACACTCTTGTCAAACTTTTGCAAGCTCAATAAATCTAGATGAAGATAATGATGAGATGAACTCTGACAAAACGTTGGAGAGACCCATAGGCAAAAAGACCGAAAAGGAGAAATTAAAGAAAAGAAAAAATTGCGATGATGTGGTCTCAATACTTTCCTCCCAATTGAATGAAATCAAGGAAGAAAAGAGGAGAACGCATGAGGAGAAAAAGGAAAGTATGTGCATTGCATTAAATGAATGAAGAGAATTAATACACATTGCATCCGAAAAACAAAGAGAGTTGATTCGTATCAAGGAAGAGAAGAATGAAGTAGAAAAGAGGAAAGTGGAAGATGAAATTATGATGAAAGATACAAGAACCATGGATCCTGAGCAAAAAGAATATATTCATCTATGTCGTTTGGAAATCTTGGAGAGGTTAAGGTCTAAATTTCCATCATAATTTGAATATTATTATTGACAATATCTAATCAAGTAATTTTTTGTATAGTGCAAAGATACTAGCATATAGTTGGCATAGATGATTTGATGTTAGACATCTTTTTTGTAGTGTTTACTTGTGTAGGGAACATGACTATTCAATCTCTAATCATGTTAGATACATTTTTGTTGTCTTCACTTGTGCAAGGAAAATAGCAATGTTGTAAATTTTGTATTATGCATAGACAATAGCACTTGATTATTCAATTTAATTTGTAATTCTGTTCTTGTTTTTGTGTTTTGGGTGAAGCAATGTCTTTGTTTTTGTCATTCTATACAAGATAATTTGTGCAAGGATAATAGCACTTAGATAATTTTTCATTCTCTTTGCTTGTTTTGCTTGTTGAAGGTGGTTATACTTGTACTTGCTCCCATGGTTTATGGTTTGTGTATGTTTACCTGTACTTGTACTTGTATGTTGGTTGGATTCTTGCAATTGAAGCCATTGAAGAAGACTGTTTGTTTTGCTTGTGTAGCCATTGGGCAAGTGTCTTGGAGATTATCAAAATCTGCAAAGTAGATATATTCCATGCAAATGAAGATGACAATACATAAGAGAACATCAAAGGAATGCAATTTGAAAATTTTAGTCATGTCTAACTTTAGTCACGTCTTCTTTTTTTTTTTTTCTTTTTTATGTTGTTGATGGTTCCCTATGTTTCTTTAGAATTAATTAATGATTCCCTTGGTGAGTTGAGGTAATTAAACTTGGCTTCATGTCGAATGTCAGCTTGTTTAATTTCTAATCTCATTGACTAATAGCCAGGTGGTGTCTTGAGGATATATATAAGAAATAATGTTCGAGAAAAACAGCATTTTGCATACATGTATGGAATAAACACTACCCATAATGTTTCTTCACAAATCTGTTTAAAAATGAGAAGTCTCCCCCAACTTGGAAGATCGATGGCTGAACTTTATTAGTCATGTCTTTTTCTTTTTAATTTGTTAATGGTTCCCTATGTTTCTTTAGAACTAATGATTCTCTGCATTTCTTTTATTATTGCCGGCTTGGTGAGGTAATTAAACTTAGCTTCTCATGTTGAAGAATAAAGCTAGAAACTTGCCCCATCCCCAACTTGGAAGAGGTGGCTATAACTTTAGTGATTTTTCTCGTTGATGATTCCCTATGTTAATTTATTTAGAATTGATAACCTTTTTTTCTTTTGAAATTTTAATGCTATATATATATATATATTTCAGCAGTCATCGTAGCCACTATTCTGGTGGTTCGGTCACCGATTCTAGCAGTACGGTGGTCGGAAACATTGATTCGATGGCAGTCATTAAAGCTGCTATTACAATAGTCGGCGCACCGGTGATAGCAATACGATGTTCGAAGACTCCAATTGACCAAAGCCACTATTTTGGTAGTTTGGGCATCGACAGCATTCGTCGAAGCCACTATTTTAACAATCCACCCACCAGTCGGTCACTATTTGGCGGTATAGTGGGTGGCAAGACCAATCTGACGGCGTTCATCGAAGCCACTATTTTGGCAGTTTGGCCATTGGACCTCCACCACAAATGGCTCCATTGGCCAAGCCACCGGTGTTGGTAGTTTATTTAAAATATAAGTTTACATTAAAAAAAGTATGACCATTAGGGAAAATAATAATAAATTGATGAAGAATAAATATTTTATTAAAATATCTTATAAAATAGATAAACTGATATAAATGTTTTGTAAAAGTGATGGTATAAAATAGAAAAAGTAGGTTTTTTGTATAAAATAAACGGAATCTTTTAGAAGAGCTGATGTAGTTGCTCTTAACTGTCTTGAATGGGTATATGTGCTCATTGTTGTTGAGATATGTGGTGGAAGTTTTGTCAGAATAGTATATTTAACATTTAAGAAAGAAGAAAGTTTTTTTTGTTTTTTTGTTTTTTGTTTTTTTTTTTGTTTTTTTTTCTAGATACTTTATAATTAATATCATCACACTCAAATAAAATACAAAAAAAAAAAAAAAAAAAAAAAAAAAAAAAAAATCTTAATGATACTTATAACATTACTCACCATTCATCACTATTTTGCTCTTTTACTTTTCTTTTTCCTTACACGTGCATTTACTTTCTTGCTTTTTGTTGGATTCTATTCTTATGGGATACTGCAACAAGTAAGAATAATTATATAGAATAAAAAGGAGACAAGCTCCTAAATTCTATAAAATTAAGGAAACGCCAAAAAGCACACGATATTACAAAAATGGAAAATTTTTTGCTAAAAGTGTAAAAAAAAAAAATTTAAGCTAGTTAAATAGTACAATGGGACGCATAAATAGTACCAAAATATTCAATAGGACCTATAAATATAGTATTAAAAAGAAGCTAAAACTCAAATAAGCTGAATTTTTCATCGCATTCCAAACAAACTCTAAGGGTCTGTTTGGATACCGCTTATTGCTGAAAACTGAAAATACTAAAGTAAAATGATTTTTAAATGCGTGAATAGTGTTGTGGGACTCAATTTTAACTTAACATTTGCGTTTTTCCGTATTTTCGAGTCTCATGAATAGTACATGGGACCACAGAAAAAACGTCAAATGCTCCAACTTTCATTATGCAATGCAATCCAAACTCAACTTAAGTCTTTTCTTAAAAGCAAAAGAAAGCTACATAAACATTTCAATTTTGATAGTCAAAGATAAGAACTTACCTACTAAAGAAAAAAAATATTTTCCAGCAAAACACATAAAAGAAAACACACAAGCAACATGTTAGTTGATAATGACTTACAATTGTGACTTTCACCTCACTGAGACTAGCAGATAAACATCTCTGGAAATGGGCATTGAATCAAAATTTTGAAGGATCTCTTTGCTTTCCTAGAGAGGTGACCCTTGTTTATATTCTTGTTTCCTTACTTTGTTTAATAAAGAGGAGGCAATTCGTGTAAACAGGTTGTATTCGACTATTCATGTTGTATGAAGGTAAGGGTATTCGAATATATAACTTAACTCTAACTTATTTAATAATCATGTCAAAACCACTCCTTAGCACAACCAAATTTATTGAATGGGTGGACACGACAAAACTCATTCTAACTCATTTAATACATAGTCAAAAAATAAATAAAGTGAAGAAGTTCAATGTGTTTGGTAACTTTGGTTGTGACAATTTAAAATAAATAAAGTGAAGAAGTTCAATGTGTTTGGGAACTTTGGTTGTGACAATTTTGCTATGGCAATCGCAATTGAACCTTGTAAGTTATGAATTGGATTGCAAATAAACAAAGAACTTATATGTTCAAGCATCAACTATTGATGCTACTTGTGGCATAGATGCCTTGGTGTGTTCCAAGATGTCTTGGTCGGTGCAGAAATGCCTTAGGAAATAGGGCCAGCCCTAGGCTTAGGCCACTTAGGCAATCGCCTAAGGCCCCTTACTAGAGAAAGGCCCCCAAATTTTGGGGCAAAAATTGAGATATATATATTTTTCTATTTTTTTTTAAATATAGGAAAAAAAATTAGTTTTACATTTTTTTTCTACTTTTAAGAAGTACCAAAGAATTGAGTAATGTTAGAAATATTACAATTTTAAATACATAGGACTTACAAATATGTGTCACTAATTACAATAAATAATTTAGATAGGAAAATACTATAAATGCTATAAATTTTACTTTAAAACTTTTATACAAATTGATGTGACCATTAATATAATTTGTAGACGTCAACAACCTATTAAATGCATTTTTAAATTACTTAGTGATGCATCTTTATAAGCATCATGTTGTAAAATTTATAATATCCCTAACATCATTCATTCAAATACTTATTTATTATCTTCTTGAAGTGTCATTAATCACATTCATTACTACAACATTTGTACTTTTTTTTAGTAAAATTTGTTATAGTTTTAGCATTTCTTCAAAAAAAAAAAATGCTACAAGATAAAAAGAATGCATTTTTGTTATATAAAAATTATTATATTGAAAACTAGTTAAATATTATTTAATTAATAACAAAAAGACCCCATTTAAATATATCACCTTAAGCCTCAAAGTTTGTTGGGTCGCCCATGAGGAAAGCTTCTATTTATAAGAGTTTAGGGGTGGGTGAGCTACACGTAGCGAAGTCTGATTGGTAACACGTGTCACTATCTGATTGGAGGAAATTTAAGACTTTTTCTCCAAGACACATGACATCTTTTGATTGGCTGAAATGACTTGATTTTAAAGGTAACACATGTCAACACCCGATTGGACTGTTTATGTCATTGCTTACACACATCAAACTGCTTACATCATTGCTTACACGCATATTGGCATTTTGCTTGCTTTTTATGTTTTTATTTTATGACAGTTGACAAATTTCTACTGGTTCCTGAATAGTGATTGTAGAACCTAGTTGTAATACGTGGCACTTACATGCGTCAGACTGCTTACGTCATTGCTTACATACATATTGGCATTTTGCATGCTTTTTATGTTTTTATTCCATGACACTTGGCAAATTTCTATTGGTTCTTAAATGGTGATGGTAGAATCTAGTTATAGTATATGACATTTTGTAATTGACCGTACTTTGTAGACTTGGTAGTATATGTCAGCTTGTCATAGGTCAGAAATTTTCCTACTCTACATATGTGTTCAAAAAACCAATTTTCTATTTGTAGTTTATTTGGTGACACTAATGTCAAAATAATGATAACATTGAGAGGTTTAGAACTTACTAACTATAAATTATGGATCAAATTTTGCAATTTTATGGGTCCTAGAATTATTCACCAACTATTCCCCCATGGCACCAACCATATCGATATTATTGTCCTATCTGATTTGATAGATTGTCCAATATCGATCATCTTGCAATAAAAGCTGCCATCTCATTCTCACTGGTTTGCCCATTATCGCTAAGTTTGCAATGACAGACTCCTCCAACAAGAAGTTACAAGGAAAAGTAGCCATAATCACTGGTGGTGCAAGCGGCATAGGCGAGGCTACGGCTCACCTTTTTGCCCAACATGGTGCACGCATGGTTGTGATCGCCGATATCCAAGACCAATTGGGTCACCAAGTAGCCATATCAATTGGTATAGACAAGTGCCAATACGTGCACTGTGATGTTTCCGATGAAGACCTGGTCAAGAACATGGTTGAATCAACGGTCCAGAAACATGGTCAGCTCGACATCATGTTCAGCAACGCTGGGATTGTGAGTGGCTCTGATCAGACAATCCTCGAGCTCGACCTTTCAGGGTTCAACAAAGTGATCGAAACCAACGCGCGCGGCATGGCTTTGTGTGTGAAACACGCGGCACGTGTGATGGTTGAGAGGCGCGTGAAGGGGAGCATCATATGCACAGGAAGCGTAGCCGCTAGCCAAGGTGGACAGCTACTCACAGATTATTGTATGGCAAAGCATGCAGTGCTGGGTCTGGTTCGTTCGGCAAGTTTGCAGCTTGGGCAGCATGGGATTAGAGTGAACTGTGTATCACCCTCTATGGTGGCTACACCAATGTCATGCGATGCATTAGGAATGGATGCAGAGCAAGTGGAGAAGATTTCCGAGCCAAGTTCAAGCTTAAAAGGGGTTGTGTTGAAGGTGAGAGACGTTGCCAATGCTGTGCTCTTTCTTGCATCTGATGATTCTGGTTTTGTCACTGGACTTGACTTGAAGGTTGATGGAGGCCACTTAGGGAGTCGGTACAAGCCCCAATGAGTATTGTTTTGAGATGGAAAGCAAAGGGTTTAAGTTTTAATCATACTGTCATAAACAAAATAAGTTGAAGAAAAAGGTATGTATACCTTGTTTAAGTTCTGGGAGTAGGTTCTACTTTATATTTCACAAATATTGAATACAAATCATATGTTTTACTTTATATTTCACCAATATATCTGATTTTATATTAGAAAATAGATCCTGTAAGAAGAAATAAGTTGTCTACTATTTCTTATATGGTAAACATCTGTAAATATAAAATTAAAAGCTTTAAAGAAGAGCTCATGAACCTTTGTAAAGAATAGGGGCAAGCTTTTAGGCAACTTACATGTATGTACGAAAAGATTTCTTCCCTTGCTTGGTCTAAGGTAGTACTCTTCGGTTCCAGTAAATTGACGCCTTTTGAAGTAAAATATTTTGTTACATGTAAGAAATTTTTAGTAAAATATTTCCAAAATTTTCACGTAAACCACCAAAATTAGTGGAATAGCCACAAGAACTATTGGTGTCGAACGTCTAGTGACCAGATCACTTGAACCAGTAGCCGGAACGGTGGGTTTTGTGACCACCACTGGAGCGTTGTCTTCAGTGATGAGACCGCCAACACTAGTAGTCGAACAACAATTTCGGTTATCAAGCCTCCGGAAACGATCACTAAAATAGTGTATTCGGTGATTAGACTACCAGCATTGTTTGTCAAAATGCCGGGTCAAGTGACTAGACCACAAGCACTGGTCGTTGGAGTAGAAACTCCAGCCCCAGACTTCTGGCACCGGCTACCCAACCCATCGGACCTGTGACCTAACCGCCAGAAGATAAAAGGGGAAGCCATTGTATGTTTTTGTAAAACATTTTAACAAATTTGTAAAATTAAAAAGTTTTACAACTTTTTATAAAGGATTTTATTGTCAACCGAAAATATTTTACAAATTTAACTACATTTTACATGCAAACAAATACTTGAAAATTAAAAAAAAAAAAAATTCAAAATATATTTTACTTCAAAACAAACAAAACATAAGTCATAGAGCGCACGACCACAGTGCGTTGAGTTATAAGGGAACTTGGTGTTTCAAATTTTCAGCCCACAGTAAATTAAATTAAAGCTTAGTAATGAGCTTTATTGTGGTAGTGGCAAGTAAGCCCCTCTTGCATTCAATGATTATGATGACATACTCTCATTCTATCAAAGACTTGATAGACAAGACCATTAAGGGGGCGTTTGGCTCGCTGCAATTATATAATCTTACATTAATGTAATCTCAATACAAAAATAAAACACTATATTGTTTAGGAGGGTGATAACATTAAGATGATATGATATGTTTTATAATGTTAAATTATGGTAATATTAGAAAAATAAAATAAACCAAAATGTGTATCACAACAAACCAAACGGCCATTTATCAATCCCTCTCACATTCTTTGTATTGTGGACCACAATTTGTGGTGGACTCAATTGAGTTAACAGTAATAAATACTACACTTTAGCTTTTAGATATATATATATATATATAAGTTAAAGTGTAGTATTTATTATTACTATTGTCCTGTTGAGTCACACTATCCACCCATTTCCAACGTTCTCTCTCTATTTTTAATTCTTATTAATTTCTCAGCTTAATGTTATATTTTCTCCAACCTTTTCCCTCATTTTACATTTTCATCTCCCCACTATTATTTATTTTACTATCACTTTTTCTTTATCCTTTTATTTTCCTTTATTTTTGGCTTTTCTTATTCCCCTCCTCTTATTATAAATTTACAATTCTTTATTTTATTCTATACACAGTTTTCTCACACACAAAAAGTTATTTCTCTCTCTCCCTTTCTCTCTCTCTATTTTTTTTTTAATTTTTTGGTTGATTTTTTTTCTTGCATCTCTACTTTAGATTGATGAATTATTTTTATTATTTGGAACTTTACTTTTACTTGATGTGATTAAGTTGTGTTTTTAAGTTGTTATATTTTTACTTTTCTTTGATTGTATAGATGTTATTTGTAAGGACCGGTTTTGATTCCCAAGCCCAAAAGATGGGTGAACTTAGGCCTAAAAAAGTCCAAGACAATGAATTTATAGAGAATGGGTTGAAGAATTGGGCTCTAGTGAATTAGTCAACAAGTAAGATGGATCTCGATGACAAGAAAATAAAGATAGACAAGTTTAAACTTAAGAAAATCGTCTACGGAAAAATCCGAGTAGATTGGTTCTTTTGTATTGATTCACAAATTGAATTACAAAATTTGTTCTTGATTACTACAGTGTTTTTCTCTCTTTTTTCCGATCTCCCTTTCTTCAGGGATTTCTTACATTATATATCTTCCCTTGATTGATCTTGGCCCTCCACTTGTTGACCATCCAAACTATTACTTGAGTGCTTATCCCATTAGACACCCTCTCTGATCCTCTATGAGTTGGGGTAGTCAAGGCAGCACTGTTCAGAGGTCTTCTCCACATAAATGCAGCCAAAAAGTTAGCTGCAGAGCATTCAATGCAGTGGCAGCAGATTTTCCTTAGATATTTCTGAGCTTCCATTCCCTTTGTACGTTCTTTAAGCACGTCCCTAACAATGAAATTTCCTGGAAGGTCACTTTGAACGATCGGATATTCATTCAATTTGTGCTTTGTTTATCCGAGGAGATACTCCTCCTTGGACTTCCTTCCCCAACCTTTCCGTTTGCAACTTGCTCATGGGGCTCTGAGTTTAACACCTCCACAGCTGTTTATTCGTCTACGGACCAACCTACGTCCTCGGTCTAGGCCCAATATATAATTTTAGGCCTTTATCCCTACATTATCCTATTGCATTATATATAAAGGATAGTATATAAGAATATAATATTATTTTATTACATAACATAACATGACTTGGATATATAATTTGGTGTTTATTATAATATTTTTTATTTTTACTTTTTTTTCTTCTCATATTATTTTCTACAAATTTCTTATTATTCTCTCTCTCTCTCTCTCTCTCTCTCTCTCTCTCTCTCTCTCTCTCTCTCTCTCTCTCTCTTCTCTCTCTCTCTCTCTTAGAAAAAGGCTCACATTCAGTGGCAGCACCACGTTATGCTCATGGTGTTCCCAGGAACACCCTGAACTGAAAAAAAAAATTATATATAATAATTAAATTCTTTTTATTTGTTTACCCTTTAAAAAAAATTAGGAACACCCTAAAAAAATTTTATTTGTTCTACTTTCAAGCAAAAAAAAAATTGTAACAAAGCAAGCGACAAGCCCATGGATTCAAAAAAAAAAAAAAAAACAACGGATGGCAAGCCCACAACATGCCTAACATCAAGCCCACGACAAGCCTAAAAGATGGTGGCAAACCAAGTAACCCACAAATTCTCCCCCCCCCAAAAAAAAAAAAAAAAAACCCCAACCTAATATACTGAAATCAAATTGGGCCTCAAACAGAACCCAAATTAAAAACTCTCTCTCTATCTCTATCTCTAAATAAAGTTTGAAACTTTTCGAAAACCCTAATTGAAAAAGAAAGAAGCAAAAGGGTCCCTCTCTCTCTGTTACACTCACTTGGGAGTGGGAGTGGTGCCAAAGAGGCTTGCATTTTAGAGCTCGATTTCGGTGAGTTGTTGGTCGCGGTCCATCTCGATGATGAGTGGTACAGCTAGGATCAGGAAGGTGCTGCCAGCGATCCATGCCGCTTTGCCAATGCTACGGAGGAGCTTCTTGGACACAACGGCGGCTTCGGAGGTGGTGCGCTTGGTATGGATGACGATGGACAACTGGGATACGTTGCGACTAGCCCTGGATATGAGGGAATGTTCACTTTCCTTGCCATGGGTCACTCGTTTTTCCCTTGAGATGACCAACGGAATGGACGGAGAAGGAGATCGCCAGATCGGGCCATGAACTCGATCTCCCATTCAAACGGAAAGAACATGATAAGGGCGGCCAAGCACCAAGTGCTGGACCCCACAGCAGTCCACAAAGTCACTCCTTTCTCTGATCTATCGGAGGAGGAGTTTAAGGAGTTGTACACAGGTGTGACTCAAACTCTCTCTCTCTCTCTCTCTTTAAGACTTTGAACTGTGATGGTCATTTGTCTGTTGTTTTGCCTTTTGCTTAGTTTACTTTATAAATTTTTATTAATATTTGCCCTATTTTTGGAGTTATACCTTATGGTGTATTTATTAATATTTGTCCTGTTTTTGGAGTTATCCGTTGGCGTTGGCGTTGGTGTTGGTGAGATAAATTAGTTGTCTTTTAGTGTTGGTGTTGTGTCCTTGGTGAGATATAATTAATTGGCTTTATTTGATTGGCTCTAGTCTTGTGATTGGGGGCCATGGGGGCATTGGGGCTTGTCTTTTGAATTGGGGGGTGGATGGGGGCATTGGGCCGAGGTAAATGCACATGGGTGTGTGATTGTGTGCTAGTGCAGTAGTGCAACTAATAAACAATCATTTAATTAACCAATAATTAATTGGGGGAAGCAACTATTAAACAATAATTAATAATTTAATTAACCAATACATTATAAAAGACAAACAAATTAAATTATGTTACTATACTAGGCTAAACAACAATTAATAATTTTATAATTAACGAAACAACAATATAACAAATTATAGTAATTTATAAAAGACAAAAAAGTTAATGAAACAACTAAACAACAATAATTAATAATTTTATTAATATTTAAAATGAACTTATAGTTTATTGTTTATTCTTTTGCTAAAATTATGGATAAGTATTTGATAAGAAAACCACGTACCCAAGATTCATCTCCTATGCAAAATTTATCTTCATCTTCTAAACGAATTCGTGTTGACTTTAACTTAGAAATTCTTAAAGAACACATTGGGAAAAATTCCTGGAGCCGCCACTGCTCACATTTCTAATTTATAATGTCTATTTTGTTTTTATTTTTCAACTTAAAACTAAAGAGTTTAGCCTAAATATAATATAAAATTTTACTTTTCAACTCAAAATTTAAGAAAAAATAAATAAATTTTGAGCTAAACTTGAAATAGCAACTTATAAAAATAATCAATTTAAGGCTCAATTAGTCCAAAATGGGTCGAAGGGGATACGAAGTAGACCTAATTGGATCAAATAGCAATTGTTTAATTTTTAAGGAAAACAAATTATGTTAAACAAATTTTAGGGAACAAATTATACATTACATTACAATTACAAAATAATTATTTATTCCCACAAATCGCATGAGTCTGTGACTAGTTTAATAAAAAATTCAAATTATTTTTATAGGGAGTCAAGAAAATGAATCTTAAAATTCATAATGAAATCTTTAATAAATTATTGATTTACAGAAGGGGAAAAAAGCAAAATGGAAATTTTTCCTCAAACTTTTCTAAGCTTGCTCAATGGTGTCAAAAAGACAAAGGAATCTAATTTCAAGTCATTAGCTGTCTTACCAAAGTTAGAATTGCTAGCAATCACCAAGTGAGCTAGTACAAGAATTCAAAATAATAGGACAAAAAAAAGGACAAAAAAACTAGTACAATAATTTAGATTTGTCAAAACGTTTCACAAAGATCTACACATCACAATAATAATTTCTCAACTTAGCCAGTGTTTTCTCTTTTTTGTAGCTTTTCTTATATAAAACGGCAAGGAAATTTAGTTGCCCATTATTTAGCCAGGTCTTCTAAATCTAGTTGTGAGCTTCAGGTTTGGCAGAATTCTGTCCCTGATGACATAGCTCCTATAGTCACACGTGACTCCTTGTAATTTCTTTTTATTTCAATAATACTCAGACCTTCCTGCTCTGGCTTCTCAAAAAAAAAAATAATAATATTAATAATTTCAACGACAGACCATTTTCGGAATGAGTTTCATCACCACCTCAATCTTAACACGACGGCAAACAAGGTACTGATCTTACAGGACTAATAATTTTTTATTGCTGCTTCCCCATGCCTTGAATTTGAATAGGCCAAAGCTTTCATGCCAGAATTCTAAACCTCAAAAGCCCACAAATGCCAAGTTTTGGCTTTTGGCTCTACTTATATATGATTTCATGACATGTTAATTCAAGCTTGGATCTTGGTGTCCTTATGTTTTAAACTTGGCCTCTTAAGTTCTAGAATTTGATCTATAATGGTCTTGAAGGTTTTTTTTTTTTTGCTTTAGTAGTACTATGTTCAAGATGTCAATTGGTGGACTAGCACACATAGGACAGCACAAAGAAGGCAATTTTCATGTGGTGGCTTTGAAGATATGCGTTGGACTTATGGAGAAATTTGAATTGGAAGTACAGAACACTCTAATACTAAGTTATTTTTAGAAATTTTCAAGGTTCATATGAATTTCAGTTTGGAGATGTATAATATATTGAATGACTTAGAGAACTTCATGACAGGTATCATAATTATTGTTAAATTAGCCTTGTAGAATCTTTTGCCTATAAGAAACAATGTGGAAAATTAGCCATAAGGATTGGATTATTGAACCTGTATTGTGTTGCAGTCTTCAGTGAAGCAAAGTTGGTCGGTCATGTAGATAGGACTGAAGAAATATGCAATTAATTCCTAATTCTGCTATGTCAGTGCAGGGATTTGCTGTCGGACTGCTTTCTATTGTATGGCGTTTAGATGGTTAAGGAAGTGAAGCAAATTTTCAGCTATTTCCTTGATTTATTACAATGACAATTCGTTTACATCTAGTTTTGTTTAGTGCAGAATGCACATGAGCAACTACCTCTCCCTTACAAGCACACGACCTTCCATGACCAATTTAGTCATTCTTTGGAGTCTGCAGAACTCAAGCTTCACCATTTACAGATCCAGCTGGAATATAGAATTTTGTAGTCATTGTTTAGCTCGATCCTCATATCTAATCCTGATTATGTACTAATATTACTGATTTGTTTTATATAATGTGAATATCACTAAACCAATCTCAAAGCTAACTCATTGCCAACTACTTGCAGTCTTACAAGATGTCCATCTAATGGAAGTGAATCCTAGAAGAAAAAAGAAATCACATAGTACCAACTAGGGAGCAATTTGGATGACATGGGTTCTCCAGTTACTATCATTAAATTGTAGTGCACTAAAATTTTTCTTTGAGCTTTTGTGTATAAACCTAGGCATTTTAATAAATTTCTAAGTGGAATATACTGCAAATGATGCGTTTTAGTCCTTGCCTTCTGTGTAACATGATCAATCGTGTAGAAGTATTATTTTGAATCCAACTTTCATAGATGCTTTTTGAGAATCAAATTCTGAACTCATCTTTAAGAAGGGTACAAATTTAAATTGGTTTAGTTAAAGAGTATCATAGTAGTATTTATATTTTCCTTGAATCAATTACTGAACTCACTTTCAAGAAGGATGCAAGATTCAGTTTGTTTAGTCCAATAGTATCACAGTACTAATTAATTTTCATGAATGGTTATATGTGCTCATTGTTGTTGAGATTTTTTGTTGTGGAAATTTTGTCAGAGTAGTATACGCAAGAACAAAGCACTTTTTTTTTTCAAATACTTTATAGTAGTAATTAACCTCATCACACTCAGGTAGAATACACAAAGAAATTCTCAATAGAAGAGAGTTTTATTGATAATTATAACATTACTACACATCATTCTTCACTATTCAGTGCTTTTACATTTCTTTCGTGCATTTACTTTTTAGCTTATTCTTTTACTGGATTCTATTCTTATTGGATGTTTCAATGTTATGATTCTAGTGTCCCACATGAATTAAATATAAGCTTAACTGCTCTTGGGCACCCTCTCCTTGCAAGCCGATTTTCAAGAGTGAGTTCTAAATATGGATTTATAACATTTGATATCAGAGCCAACCAAAAAAGATACAAGCTCCCAAATTTTAGAAAATTAAGGAAAAGTCAATAAAAAAGCACATCTTTGACTAAGTCCCTTCTACCTAAAAGCAAAAGAAATCGACATAAACATTTCACTTTTGATAGTCAAAAGATAGGAACTCACCTACTAAAGGGAAAATAAAAAATGTTTTCTATAACACATGCAAAACACCAAAAAGAAAACACTTATGCAACATGTTAGTCGATGATGACTCTTACAATTGTGACCTTCGCTTCACTGAGACTACTAGATAAGCTTCTTTAGGAAATAAGCTTCTTTGTAAATGAGCATTGAGTTATGATTTTGAAGGTCTCTTTGCTTTTGCGGATAGGTTACCCTTGTTTATATTTTGCTTGCCTAACTTTGTTTAATGGAGAGGTGGCAATTCCTGTTAACAAGTAGTATTTTTGTTGTATCGAGATAAGGGTATTCGAATACATAACTTAACTCTAACTTATTTAATAATCATGTCAAAACCACACATTCTTAACACAACCAATTTATTGAGCGAGTTGATATGACAAGACTCGTTTTAACTTGTTTAATACATTGTCTAAAAAAATAAAGCGAAGAAGTTCAATGTTTTTGGTTGCAACAACTTTGCAATGGTGATTGCAATTGAACCAATGGTTGTATGTAGGTTGTGAATTGAATTGCAAGAGTGTTGTTAAGTTATGGTTTTTCACATAACATTTATGTTGACTTTATTCCATAACAAAAAGTGTTGTAATTTCATTAATTTATTTCTTTGTATTTTATGGGATTTAATTGTAATAGGTTTAGTATTAAGTTGGTGAAGATTACTCAAGAAGTTGATCTCACGACTTGGCTTGCAAGTGGTGCAACTCGCGAAAGGCCATGTGAAGAGCATATGCCGAAAGTTGAAGAGTTAGTGTATCTTGTGAGTAATCTCGCAACTTGTCCAACCTACGAGATGACTAGCGAGATGCACTGATAGCTAGGATTTTAAGTGTGACTCTTATACTCTTCACTCATACTATATGTACCTTCATTACCTACAAAATTGTAAGGAGGGCTATTAAGAAAAAAGCCCAAGAGAGAAGTTTCAACAACACCCATCATTTTAGAGAGAGCAACTCATCCTTGAGAGAGAAATCCTTATTGTCTCTTCTCCTTCCCCTTTTCCATTATTATACCTTGAGAGAAGATTTATACCTAAACACAATCCACACCCATTCAGAGTGTAGAGAGTGTTTTTGGAAATTGGGAAGCATTGGGTCTTTGCCAATATAAGCAAGTAAGGCTTGGCAACGCAATCAGCCGATATTGCGAGATCTGGGAAGCTAATGAAGACAAGATTCCGAGAAGTCCAATGGTAGCTGGAGTTTGGAGGGCTTAAATACTTTGGGTAGATTAGGCTTGGAAAGTCTTTTTGGTATCCTTATACTCCAACTTATTCACTATTGGATCATTTCAGATTGGAGGGCCATGGAGAGCTTTTTACGCTGAATTCTTCATTTTTCCTCTTCGATAACACATCATTGTGTTATCTTGGGTTTGCTATTCTTTTCCCCCATTGCCCTTTACATATTTTCCTTGCACTTATATGTTCATCTATGTAATTGTTGAATACTTCAATTAATTAATTTGCTAGTCACGTATATTCCACATCAAGTGTATTGAGCTTAAAATTAATCAAGCCGCAATTAAGTATTGGGGGTCTAAATAAGCTTTAGTGGTTTTATTATTGAGCTTTCAAATACAATATAGACAAAGAACTAATATTCTCAAGCATCAACTATTGAAAATCAACAATGCCTTTGAGGCTTACAATATTTGGTGTAGTTTTAAGAAGACTTAGAAAGAGCTAAAAACGAGTGCAAGTATCTCTCTCTTTCCCACTCAATTACAATGAACTCTGTTTTTTGCAATTAATTTGAAGTACACGATATTACAAGAACATAACCATAAGATTTTATTTGTTACATTTTGAAAGCTAAAAATTTTAATTTATTAATTATTATTACCCCTAAACAATAGAGTTAAAGTGAAAATTTCTTCTTTATATATCTTATCATGTAAGATATTAGATTTAAGATAGATCATATAATAGATATAAGATCAGATCAAATCAGATCAGATAGAAATGATCCACCTATCAAGTAAACGGTCTAATAAAATATATGTTTTAAAAAACCAATTTTCTATTTCTGGTTCATTTGGTGACACTAATGTCAAAATAATGATGACATTGTGATGTCGTGGAAGTCTAAAGAAAGCATGCACGATACTCTCTTAATGGAATAGAAACTAAACTATTAGTTCCTGGTAGTAAATCTCGAATCTACGAGAGGTTTTCCTAAATCCATAAGGAGAAGAAAACTAGAAGCCATCAGAGAAATAATTTGACAAAAGTCTATATTTATTGATAATAGTCTGATTTGCCTCTGACGGCTACCACTACAAGAAAAAAGACCTATTACAACAAGTAATATTACAACAACAGAAATAATTGGAGTAATATATATAGTATTGCATCTATGAGTTGTTTTTTGTTGTAATAGTAACTTAAATTTATTACATCAATTAAGATTGTTGCAAGAATTACCTTGTTACATCTAAATGTGTTGTTGTAATAACTAAACCTTATTTTATTTTGAAATCTATTGATGCAATAGGTAACCACTTATTTCACATCAAAATATGTCGTTGTAATAGATGAAAAATATACTTTTTGTTGTAATAGTAACTTAAATGTATTACATCAATTTAAGATTGTTGCAAGAATTACCTTGTTACATCTAAATGTGTTGTTGTAATAGTTAAACCTTATTTCACATCAAAATAATGTTGTTGCAATAAGTAACCACTTATTTCACATCAAAATATTTTGTTGTAATAGGTAAAACCTTGTTTCACATCAAATGAAGTTGTTGTAATAGAGGTCAAGGACGGCTTGATGGATTTGAAGGTTTAAGGCAAAAACTGAAATTGAGGTTTTTTATATATTTAAGGCAAAAATATACTTTTGGTCCCTATATTTTGAGCCAATTTTCATTTTGGTCTCTACTTTTTTGGAGCGCCTATGTTGGTCCCTCAAAATCAAAAATTGTTACCATTTTGGTCATTACTGTCATCTCAATAATGGAAATTATCTACGTAGCAAACTTTTAATCTAATTAAATTAAATAATAAAATATTTTTTTGTTGCTTTTCATTATTTTTTTTTTTAGGAAGAACATAAAGAACATGTTCTTTATGCTCTTCCCCAAATCAAGACATATCCAACTGACCCGAGAGCTCTGACAGTCGGTGGTGGGTTATAGATCCCAAAAACCGGCTCTAACGATCGGCAGCGGGTTACAAATCCAATAAACCAACTACGGTGGGTCGATTGGCGGGTTCTCTCCTCTAAAACTCACCTCAACCAACCTGACCGAAACCTTACAAAAATCTGACAATTCAAGCTTTTTTTTGGGCGAGTTTTTGGTCAAATACTTTAGATCCAATGAGATTTATGCTAGATTTAGGGATATCTCACCAAATTTAGTGAAATCTCAGCCAGATTTGGTGGAAATCTCATCGGATCTAGCGAGATCTCACCAAATCCGGTGAGATCTCTGCTAAATCTACCAAAATTTCATCTGAAAGAAACTATTTTGGCCGAATTTTGTCATCGTGGATGGTTTACACCAAACCGACCTCTTTTTGGCATGAATCCGACTGCTCTAATCTGACTTCCTCTCCGGTCGGCAACAAGTTTGAACTTCCTCCACTTGATTCTCTCAGGTCGGTCAATGGTTGGGCACAACTAGACCCAAACTGACCTGTGGACACCCCTTCAAACCCATGTGAGTTCTCCGGCAGATCTGGCAAAATTTCTTCTGAAAGAAACTATTTTGGTTGGATTTTTTCCATTGTGGACGGTTTACACCGAACCGACCGCCTTTTGGCATGAATCCGACAGCTCTGATCTGACTCCCTCTTCGGTCAGCAACAGGTTTGAACTTCCTCCACTTGATTCTCTCAGGTCGGTCATGGGTTTGGCACAAACTAGACCCAAGTTGACCGGTGGACACCCCTTCAAACCCATAAACCCAGTAAACAAATCAATCTCCAACGAACCCATAAACCTATATATTTTCTTCGAAAACAAACACAAAAAAACCCAAAAAATTCAGCTTAAATACAAAATAATAAATCCCAAAGCCCATATTTTCTCAAACACAAGCAAAATCATCAAATTCCAAAGTCTAGCTAGCCACACCCTGAAATCTCTAAAGACCCACAACATGCCACGCCCAAAATCTCCATACTTTTTTCATGTTCTTCTTCCCTAAAATCCATGGCCAAAAACCCATTTTCCCCATAAACCCAAGCCAAAAACCTATATTCCCTATAGTTCCATGCTGAAAATCATTCTTCCCTATAAACCCATGTTCAAAAATCAATGATGTGAACTTCCTCTATCTCATGGTCTAATCCCATGGCCAAAACTCATGATTGACGACTCATGGCCACACCCCATCAATTGAACTCTATCTTATCATATTTCTCTCTACCTCTCACTCTCTAAATATGACATAAAAAAAAATTAAATATTACATAAACTCTATTATCTTATTTTAGATGCAAACTTATGATTAATTAGCATGAATCATGTACATTTTTTTTTGATGTGGTAAATATGATAGAGATTTTCAGACTCGGACCGTTTAAACTATTGGGTTTTGTGGTAAATATGATTTTCAGACCCGGACCGTTTAAACTGTTGGGTTTTGTAGAGTCTAGTTGTGTTTGATCTGGTTGATGACTCGATCCAACCTAATATAATGTTGCGTGGTTTTTAATGAGAGATTTTTTGAGACATAGTCCATGGAGCGAAGACTTGGGCTGATAGGCCCAAACCATAGTGCTCATGGACAAGCCTCTTGGGGGCTTGGGGGCAATGCCCTCGGGAAAAATCTTTGGCCCATTTTGTAGCATATTGTGAATCCTGTGCACAGGATATAGAAACCGCTGATTTGGTGATTAGGATTTCTTGTTGTTGTTTTTTGAGAAAGTGAAAAATTGTACAGCCACACTTTGTATTTTTCCTTGATAATAGTGAAATTTCTGCAACTCCGTGGACGTAGGCAAATTGCCAAACACCGTAAATACTATCTTGTGCGTGTAATTATTAATTTTTTTTGGCGTGTGTTTTTTTTTTTTTTTTTTTTTTTTTTTTTTTTTGTTTCTCATAGGTTTGGAAATTTTGTGTTAATTCCCTACATAAACAACTTGAAAAGTGAAAGGTTTAAAGTTTTTAAGGTCGGACCAAGGTTCAACTGAAGTCGAATTGTGATAACGTTATAATTAATATAATAATTATTTAAAAGATAAATAAATTTATTAAATTAATAAAAATTGTAAAATTAACTAAAATAATCCAAATAAATATAAAGAATTATATTTCAAATAAATTTCTTATGTAATAACTTTCATAATGCAAATAAAAAATATTAAATTCTAAGCATAATTGAAAATCCAATATTTTCTTTTTTATGCCCATTCAACCATTTGTGAATTTAAAAGAAAAAAAAAAATACAAGAGTGGAGTGGGCGGACATTGTTTTGTACCAATTAAAAAATGGGTTATATAGAGAAAAAGTTCCCATAATATTTAAGAATTTTTTTACACAAAGCATAAGTTAGTAACAGTAAAGCAAGCCTTTAATTAGTAGTTGAGACTTTTTTTTTTTTTTTTTATACGAAGTAGTTCAGACTTGAGAGTAAAACAAGGCAGTGCATGAGTGTTGAGCGCGGATATTGTTGCATTATTTCGCGGGACAATATAGGTAGCGGGAAAGTCCTATTTGAGAAAAAAATTGGGGAGCGGGAAAGGTGAATTATTTTCCCAGTTTTTTCTCATCTATTCCGTTTTTCCCATATCCTCTCAGTTCCGTGTTTGTCTCCATCCATGATACCGTATCTCAATTTTGAAGTTTATCTCTACTGGCTTGAATTTGGTTTCTCTCACGCAAACAACCAGAAACTGTCAAAAAAAAAAAAAAGTTTTTTGAGAGAGGCAAAAAAAAAAAAAAAAAAAAGTGAGATTTGAAGGAGGCAAAGATGAGAGATTATTGAAGATTGTGATTTGAGGAGCAGCGGAGGAGTTCATTCTCTTTTACTGGGTTTTCTTTGAGGAATTTCAATCTCTCATTCCGGTTGGTTTGAGAAATTTCTCTGATTTGCAGGTATAATCTTTTGCTTCTCTTTAAATTTAATTTTTATTAATTTGTTTCTAGAGAAGAATTAGCAAAAAAAAAAAAAAAAACGAAATTTTACTTTGGATTTTGAGCAGTGAAGTAGAATCAAGTAGCCTGATACAAGTATATGACTTGATTGAGTTGATTTTTATTTTGAAGCCTAGATTGAGAAAAAAAAATTGGGAATTTTTTTTCTTTTCTTTTGTCAATTTTCGTAGCCACCAAACTGGAAGAAAAAAAAAATTTAGTTTGAGATTTTTTTTTTTTTTTTTTTTTACTTTATGTGTGTTTGCTGCTTTCATATTTTTGCCAAATTATGTAGTTTGAAAGTTGGGAATTAGTGGAATTTTTAAAGGTTCAGAAATATTTCTGCTTGCTAATGAAAAAAATCATTTTTTTTTAATATGTGATTTTGAGCTTCGCTCACCCCCTGTCTCTCATTTCCTTTTTTGTTTCCCACAAATGCATGCTGAGCTTTATTAGACCAAATCTTGTTAGTGTAATGTACATGGTCCTCAGGCAGTCAATCAGGAAATCAATGCTCACTGCTTTTTTTGTTTACTTTAATGGCATCCTAGCATTTTATATATTAATAATTCCAAGGCTTTTGCATCCTCACCAGATCACAACAAGGTAGGCAAGGGAAGATTAGAAGCTTGTCCTCAAAAGCAAGTAGTTAAGCAAGTGGACTAAGACGATCAGGGTTAGTTTTTTCCTGAATGCTAAACTCTTGGATGTTGATGTTTTTGGTTGTTCTATTGCTATATATATTCTTTCTTTTTGTTTAGTTTATTGAAAGTGTCGTATATGGTGGAGACTTGCACTAGTTCACTTTAGTTTATTGCTAGTATTAGACTTGATATACTATTAAAAGAAGATATATCACTGTATATATATGTGTGTTAAGTTAAACTTTGTCACATGCTTACTACCCAGCATGGAGGAATTTGAAAGTGTATATTCTGTTTGCTTATGAACTAAATTAACATATTTTTTGGTTCATGCATGTGGAAAATGACGAAAGAAACAGTTTAGATGGGGATTCTTATGTTCAAATGGTATATTTGAATTTGATTTTGCCCTTCTGGTTGTATTTAATTAACCATCCTCTTCTTTCCCTTCCCTTTTCTAACTCCCCTTTCCTGAAAAATTAAAATTTTTCTCCATTAGTCTGCATATTCTTAATCTGTGGTTCTTAAAAGAAGGCTATTTCCCATGTGAAATTGTGATAGTTTTGAAGACTTGATGGTTTAAGAAGTAAGGGGAAGGCTAAGTTTATTATATGTTGTGTGGTGCAAGTATTTTGTTACTCTTCTATCAAGTAATGTAACACCTTGAGGTAAACAATCTAGATTGTTAAAATTTGGCCTTTCATTGTAGTTTAATTTATCTTCTTCCGTATTCTGTGAACCATCAGCAGCATTTTGGTAGTGAACTGTTAGGATTTTTTTACACAAAATTTTCCAGCTCCTAAGAGTATAAAAGGGGAGCATAATTCAACTTTTGAGCCTATTTATTGGTTATTTCAACTGAAGTAGGTGCTGTTTGTACCACTTTTGAAACCTACCCCTTCCTTTAATTACAAGCTCAAATTATCTTTTGACAATTTAACTCTTAACTACTATAATAATTTGTTAGGATTACATATGAACAAGAAATTCCATTGTTGAGGCAACCTCTAATAAGATGCTTGCTTATAGCTTCCTCCTAGGAAAATTAAAGAGCATTTCCCCAACTATTTATGTTTGTCCTCCCAGGCTTTCCTTAGAGAACCTAAGATATATAGTTTAGTGACAGTTATATAAAGTCCTGAGGTGTTCAACTATATGAACCATGTAATTCATTTTATAATTATCCAAGTACTAGACAATTTAGGAACCTAAGGTCTAGAATTTATGTGTTTGTGTTTTGTGTTTATTTACAGTGAAGATGTCAATAGATAAGGCTTGGATGTTTATTAAAGATAGGGGGTCACAAGAATGGCAAAATGGTATGAAAGCATTTCTAGATATGGCTTTTGCCGAAGTAGCAGAGGCAAATACAATTCGATGTCCATGTCGTAAATGTGTTAATGTGGTTCCTAAGACACGTAACGAGGTAGCACTGGATTTGTGTAAATTTGGAATGGATCAAAACTACAAGATATGGATCCATCACGGTGAAGAGTGGTATGATGAACCATCTAATGAAAATAGTGGAGCATAGATAATGAAAGCAATCAGGAAAGAAGTGATGATGCTAGGGCATATGAGATGATCAATAATATGATGAGAGCTGAGAACTTGGCTAGTACTACAATTGGTGGAGATGATGATTTGCACATGCGGGATTGCGAGGAACCAAATGATAATGCTAAGAAATTCTTACTATTGTTATGTGAACCTTTAATTGCTTTAAGTCATTTCTTTGTGGAAATATGTTCAAAAGAATTAACTGTTGAAGCATTGGACCAAATAGATCATCAAATTGCAGAAACCCTCTGTAGATTGGAACAAGTATTTCCACCTTCATTATTTGATGTTGTGATGCACTTACCGATTCACCTTGCATATGAAGCTAAGGTGGCAGGACCTGTGCAATATAGGTGGATGTATCCAATTGAGAGATATTTACGCACGTTAAAAGGGTATGTGCGTAACAAAGCTCATCCAGAAGGATCAATTGCTGAAGGGTATATTTTAGAGGAATGTATGACATTTTGCTCTTGGTATTTTGATGATATGGATACAAAACTTAATCGACTAGAAAGGAATGTTGACACTTGTCCAAGTGAAGCAGCATCTGGTTTGAGTGTATTTACATTGGTTAACCATGATAGGCAAAACTGCACATTTGAAGCTCTTTGTAATTCAGAGCTCCAAATGGCACATCATTACATTTTAACCAACTGTGAAGAAGTTTCTCCATGGGTTGAGTAAGTAATTCTATATTCATATGAAGAATTTTTTTTTTTTTTTTTTAAATTTGTATTTGTTGATTATTTTTTTATTAATATTGCCTTAATATGTATGTAGCGAACATATTAGGGAGCTTACATCAATAAACTCTCGAAATGTAGAACAAAGACACAAAGAACAATTTTCAAAGTGGTTTAAGACTGAAGTAAGTGGATTAATTTATTCTAACATTCACGTGTCCATTTCTAAAATTTGCAATCAACTGATTGTGATTGTAATCGTGTAAATGTAGATTGAACAACTTTACGACAATCAAGATAAACGGATAAATGAACAAATTTTATCATTAGCTCGAGGGCTAGATTCTTGTGCACGAGTTTATTCTTGATACACTATTAATGGTTTCTTATTTCGTACAAAGGAATGTGAGCAGACGTTAAAAATTCAAAATAGTGGCGTGGTTGTGAAAGGTGATGAAAGTACGGGGTATATAGATTGGTTTGGTGTCATTAAGAAGATTATTGCTTTAGATTATTTGGGAAGTAATGAAGTTATTCTGTTTAAATGTGATTGGTTTGAGGTGCCACCTCAAGGTAGACACCAAAGTAGAGGGTATAAGAAGGATGCGTATGGATTTATCAATGTTGACACAACATGTCTTCACTACAAAGATGACCCTTTTATCTTAGGAATTCAAGCAGAACAAGTTTGTTATGCAAAGGATGTTGAAAATCCAAATTGGTGTTCTGTGATAAAGTTGAGATCAAGAAACCTCTTTGCTATGCCAAATAGGGAGCAAGAAGTAGATGATGAGAATGATAATTCTAATTATGAGCCTTATGAACTGAATGAAGTTTTAAGAAGTCAACATGATATGGGTGGTAGCAAAGAAGGTTTTGAAGACATGACTAGCTGGTGTAGAAGTGATATGGAGGGATTGGGTATTGAAGTAAGTGTTGAAGAAAATATTCACTTGGAAGATGACCTTTTGTCTGACAATAATGAGACTGATATTGAAGAAGATGATGATGGTAATAGCAAATCAGTTGTCTTAACTTGTTTGTTCTTATTATTTTATATTTTTTTTCTAACGCATGCAATATGATGCCTTTATGTTATGTTTATTATTATTATTATTATTATTTAATAGTCTGTATATAATTTGGATATTTGATTCCATTTGAAATATATATTATGTAATTAGTTGTCAAATAATGAATGTAATTTCTTTATGTTACATTTTCCTACTGTCATCTTAGGGTCAATGTATGTACTTTAGATGTGCTCTCATTCTCATTATTGTGTTATTCAGTTTAGGTATCTATATTTTGGATGGCTCCACCATCAGCATCATAGCGACATCATCCACAGATGGTATCTTTACAGCCATCTACACCATTACCACAGCTGCTGCAACCATCTAGTGAAGTTTCAATGCAAATACCGAATGAGGCATCCTTATCTCAACTATTAGAGGACCCATCCACATTACCACCTTCACAAAAAATTTACTCACATGCTCGTCGTCCACGTCCCTTGACATCAGGTTATATCATTATTTATATGATGAACTATCTCTCACATTTTTATTTCATATCATACATGTGTGTGCTTTTTTCTCTACATTGTTCATAGAAAAAAAAAACAAGCATTGTAATTTTCTTTTTATGTTCTATATCAATGTAGTATCAAAGATGTTTAATGACATTATCGCTCCTTGTTTAGTCATTGCCGCTGATTTTAGTTTTTTCTATACTTTTTGGTATAATTATATTTCAATTTATTAGGAACCTGACAATGAAGAATAAAGACTTGGAATTTTGAATGTTATTGTTCTTGTGCTAACTTCATTATGCAAAAACTTTCATGAAAGATTCATTATACAGAACTGGATTAGTTTAGCAAATTAATTATGAAATTACCAATAGATACTTCATTATACAGAAATTAATTACATTCACATCCAAGTAATAACTCGTATCTTATTAGCCTCCTTGAATATTGTTTTGCTAAATATATCAATCAATTAATAACAGAGGTGTGATGTGTTTTTTTCATCTAAATGTAGATTCTATTTTGATGGATAAGTGCTAATCTGGGTGGTGTGGAATTTTTTTTTTTCTCTTGATTGAAAATTATAAATAGGAATTTCAAGGCAATATATAGAGTAATTCCCGTTGTTTGGTGATACTCCATTTTGAAATTTTGATCGCTTTACAAATCTATTCTAATAGTTAATAACTAAATTATAGTTGAAATTATATTATATAAGTTAATTAGATTGAGTGGTTTTTACCTATGAAGTTATAAATATTAGATTTATCATCCTTGTGTTGTTAAAAATTAAATAAATTTAGCTATGACTGGACTGTTTATATTATCAATAAACTACCAATAAAAATTGATATCGTATGAACTTAATCACAAACTTGCACAATATAATCTAAGGTTTATATAAATATATTTTTAGATATTATAAATATAAACACATAATATTATATAAACTTCAAATGAGTCTCATGTTTATGATCTTTCAAACTTTTATTTCATAGCATACATTACTGAGCATTTGATATCTTGTTATTATATTGATTTATATTTTATAACATTCATGTCTATAATGATTTTCTTGTTTTAATTTAGATTTTTATTTTTTGGTTGAAAAATCTGTTTTAATTTAGAAATTATTGATGATATATAGATTCTACACCTATGCCTAGAAAGGGTTGTGGAACTCTTAAAGGATTAAAGGTGGCTAAGAAAGCTAGTGAGACTAGTGATGGGAAATTGTCAATTACTTTTTCAAGGAAGTTTGGTGGACCTATTGACATCAATTATCGCACTTTTGTTGATTTAGTGGTTGTTCAAGTAAGACAACATTTGCCTCTTAATGTGAAGAACTGGAAGGAAATACCAGATGAGAATAAAAACATCTTGAAGGCTAAAGTTTTGGTATTTATAAAAATTATGCATTAGCTAGACTTACATATTTTTTAATAGTATTTTTTTTTCTCTCTTAATAATTATATATTTATTGATTTTCGAATGTAAATGTATGTCATATTGTAATGATATTAGTGATAAGTGTAATTTTTACATGATTTTTATTATCCTCTTATTTATTAAAATTGTTAGTTTTCCTTTATTTCTTTTGATTTGATTTGATTTTTTTATTTATATTTATCTATTCATTTGTGCTTTGAAGGAATGAGAAGAGCAAGGAATCAAAGGAATTTTGTACAAAATCCAAGTCCAATTCGGATTAGGATTCCAGCCTGCACATCAGTTAGTATTTTCAGCATAACTTTGGGCTTAGATATCCAATCGAGATAATTCAAGTTGGGCTGGAAAGTTAACTTAAAGGGCTACAACTTTGTAGTTTACCAAAAGTCCGAATTCTGACGTTAAATGGGCCAAAATCGTCGGTTAAGTGAAGCCTAAAAATCTGGGATTTTCTCCAAACGGGAATAGGATTCCTTGACCTATTTAAAGGCTCTTTAGGGTAAAAAGAAAAA
>NW_027069572.1:1109631-1117131 GCF_002906115.3 Quercus suber
TAAAATCTAAAAGTGTAAAAATATGATAAGAATGGATCTAGAGCAGTTGATTTCACCTAACAAATCCCACACAATTTATTCTTCCTAATTATTAAATTCTAATAATCTCCCGTTGATGATTAAAAATTCCTTAAGTATTCAATATCTTCTCTCGAATAATATTAAAAATATCTATTAGGAAGAATAAATTGTGTGGGATTTGTTAGGTGAAATCAACTGCTCTAGATCCATTCTTATCATATTTTTACACTTTTAGATTTTAAGCTTTGTTAATTTTTTATTCATAGATTTATTTTTATTAAATAGTTTAATTTAATTCAAATAGTAGAACGTTCCATCTATTTTTGATTTTCCAAATAGTACTTAATTTAGTAAATTTCGGTATTCAATAACATAGTTAATCCCTGTGGGTTCGACATTCGTTTTCTAAAAACACTTTACTACTTGTTACGATTCTGTGCGCTTGCAGATTATTTTACGCGAACAATTAGAATAAGTGGAGACTAGAAGATGATGACGATACTCAAGCTAAAATTTTCAAGATTGCCAAAGAGAGGTATAGGGGATGGAGAGCTGATTTATCAGCAACATATAAGACATACAAACATGACAGGGAGGCTGTCATCCGAAATTAGCCTCAGGAGCTCAACATGGATGCTTGGTATGATGTGATCTCATATTTTGAGTTAGATGACTTTAAGGTAGACAATCCAAACTTTCATCTAATTATATGGTTTGTTTTTACTAGCATATGATATCATTTATTGTATTATTATACAATAACTTAATAAGGTGTGTGACAAAGATGTTTATTTTAGAAAATAAGTGATAGAAACATTGGAAATCGAAGCAAGCGGGAGAGCATGCACTGTACTGGTAGCAAATCATTTGCACAAATCAGCTTTGAAAATGTAAGATCAAATAACAACAATACTCAATATATATAAATATATATATATTGATAAGTACAACAATTCTCAAAACATATAATGCTAATGCTTGTAAATGTGGGCTAATGCTTGTATTTTTTTTTTCTTAGCGTGATCCAGAAACACAAAAGGAGCCTGACGATCTTCAAATGTGGGCATTGGCCTACTGTCCAAAGGGCCAAGGGCTAATGATACTCCAAAACATGTATATGTAAGTATACTATTTTTTTGTGTATTTAGTTCAAAGGTTAACTATATTTCTATTCACTTGACTAAAAGCATGAATTTGTGTTTGTAAATAGGAGGAAGCAAAAGAAAAAATTGCTGAAATGAAAGTGAATGAAGATCGAACATTATCCAGTAGTGAGCGGGATACAATATTCCAATCAGTTGTCTCCATGTCGGGCTCCAAGTCAAGCTCCAATTCAAGATATGTCCTTGGCCGAGGATACATGGCAAAGCTTCCAACTTCTACAGAGCGTGTATGCAATGAACTTAATAGTGAAGTTCAATCTATGAGGAGTCAATTAGATGCAGAACGCACTGAGAGGGTAGCTGAACGTGCAGAAATGGAAGCAAAATTTGAAGCAGAATGCGCTAAGAGGGTGGCTGAACATGCAGAAATGGAAGTGCAATTTCAAAGACTCCGACAGACTATGCGTGAGGAATTTCTAGCAATACTAGCTAACCAATCTTAGGTACAACTATCTTATATAAATTTTTGGTGGGTTGTTTTGTTGGTGGTGGGATGTGGAAGTAGGTCGTTTTGTTGATGGTAGTTGTTGACAATATATATATATATATATATACGGTTATGTAGTTTCATATAGTTTCTTTTCATTGAGTAAAAATTCTGTTTTGGTGAGTTAATTGTCTTACTTTTTGGCAACTTATTTCTGTGCAAGCATGTGGGATCAATCTGTTTAGGTTGGAATGTTTTGATTGAGTTAAAAATACTGTTTTGGTGAATTGATTGTGTGACTGTTTGGCAACTTATTTCTGTGCAAGCATGTGGGATTAATCTATTCAGGTTGGAAGGACTGAATTGTTTTACTTGTTCAAATTGGATTTAAGTCTTGTTGTTGTTGTTGTTGTTGTTGTATATGACCACTCTTGTGTTTACATTTGTCTCATTGTTGGTATTGTTAGGTATTTTCTGGACCTTATGTCATGGTTTTAAATGGAATTTTTGTGATAATTTCTATGCTTAGAAATTACCAGCAATAAAGTGTTATAAATCTGGTCCTCAAGTTCCTCTTCTTATGGTTTTAAAGTTTATTAATGGTTATGGGCTCTCTTTCTACGTTTTTTTTTTCCCTATAAAGAGTGGATCAGTGGGTTTTAATGATTAGAAGTGTAGATATTAAAAAATTCAGATGCCAAGGAAAAGCCTGTTGGGACTGCAAACAGAAAGTTTGACTGCAAACAGAAAATTTTCCTCTTTATTATTCAATTCTAATATAGGCATATTAATCTTGTAAGAGTCTAACACTGATAATCTTGAATGCCGTTTGATTTTTTGGTACATGTTAGTCTATTGGTTAAATATTTTCTTGTTTTTAGCTTTTATTGAGACATATACGGATTGCAAACATTTTTTTTTTTCAATTTATACTTATTTCTTTTTTTTTTCCCCAATTGTATAGGGTGGAGGTCAATGAAGTGGTTGTGAAGCATGCATGGATATCACTTTCTGAAGGGAACTTTTCTTACAAGTTGTGTATATATTTGTGTATATTTACTTTTGAAACTACTATGTGTTTGATCGTAAACTAAACAAGTTATGTACATATTTGTGTTCTTGGACATATCAATTTGATGGAGTACTTTGACTTTTGCATTTATTTAATTTGTATCTTTAAATTGTAGTTCCTAAATATAATGTTTTATATTATCTTATAATGTGCATATTGCAAGATAGGGTAATAGAAAATTTTAAAATTAAAATAAAATTAAAAAAAAAAAACCCTAACCTATTGCAACAAAGGTTGTTTGTTGTAATAAGTTATGACATTTTTCACAAAAACTTTGAAGCAATATATGCTATTGCCACAAAGGTATTTGTTGTAATAAAGAAGTTATTGCATCAACTTGTTCGTTGCAATATTTAGGATTTATTGCAACGAGATTTTTTTGTTGTATAAATCTATTGTCTCGGAGTTTATTATAACGGCTTGCAACAACTTTTTTGTCGTTGCAATAAGGTGTTATTACAATGACTTTGTAGTTATTGCAACGATTTTTTCCCTTGTAATAGATCTTTTTTCTTGTAGTTAAGGACGTGACATAACAAAAAATCTTCAAGATATTAAGCCTTCTACCATTTACTGGGTCAGTGTTTTGTCAATTATATCATGTGTTTTATATCTATCAACTTGCGAGATAGTGAAAAACTTATCTTTTTTTGGGTTATGAAGTGGTATGAAACATACATTTCATGGCTTACGGAATCCAAATGGAGTAAGACTAGACATGGTAAGTAGGCGGGTCGGGTTGACCTGTATTTTCACATGATTATATATATATATATAAAGAGAACAACATGGATTTGCCATTTAGAAAGTCATGCAACAAATTACTTGATGTAAAATGCATTACTTTGAATTCATCACTTATATCAAGAATGAACTTAGTTAAACTTATTAAAACTTATTCAATAATTTTAATATTATACAAATCCCAACATTGCTAACTAAAACAAAATAACACAAAGATAAGTAAAACAAATTCGCATGTTTTATTTCTACACAATATCAACATCCCAAAATATAAAACAAAATTACAAATGACTTATTGGATAACTCATTTGACAAAGAATAAAAACATATAAGAAATTTACAACCTTGAAAATTAATTTTATAATCTATTATAATTGTGGTTGGCACTTTATTTCAATTTGAGAATATATATTAAAGTTTGATTGTTTACTTATTTATACTTTGTCTCTTTTATGAATATCATATTATTATTAAGCAACACACACTCTAGGAATTATCAATTTTTATTTTGAAAAGCCGTTTATTTTGGACATAAATTGTTTAAAAAATAGGTCTAAGCATTTATAATTTATGCTAATTTAATAATTTGGCTTCACTATTTTCACACTTATGAATATTTCTCACACATATTTACAATTTTAAATCTATGTTTTTAACTCTACTGTAACAATATTATCTTGGTATGTACTTTGTCATTTGATATCTAAAAATCTTTACTCATTATAGAATACTCAACCATTCATTTTTCAATTTATTTATAGATATTTATGTAAATGTCTCAATTGTTTTTTTTAAAGCTCACAACAAACAATTAAACCAATATTGTCTTAAATTTTTTTTACCAAAAAAAAAAAAAAAAAGGTTTTAAAATATGGTTCGAGTCACAGGTCGGGTCTGGTATTACAGAATACTCAACCATTTATTTTTCAATTTATTTATAGATATTTATGTAAATGTCTCAATTGTTTTTTTAAAGCTCACAACAAAAAATTAAACCAATATTGTCTTAACTTTTTTTTTTACAAAAAAGAAAAAGTTTTAAAAAATGGTTCGGGTCACGGGTCGGGTCTGGTCAGGTTGACTTGCAAAAAAAACACTACTTGGGTCACGGATCAATCTGTTTTTGCTTTGGGTCAAAAAATTTGGTTCGAGTGGGGTATTTTTCGGGTCAGGTCAAGTCGGGTCGGGTTAGAAAATTCTGACCCGTTTTGCCATGTCTAAGTAAAACTAGATACATACCATCAATAAATGAGTACCTTGAAGTACGAATGACATCCATCGCCACACATACTATAGTTCTTCCATCTTCATGCATCTTGAAACCAAGGTTACTAGATTCCAAACTCAAGCCTGTGCAATATGGAAAACATTACAAAACTTGATGAAAATCAACAAGTATTAAAGGATCCATTGCATGTTCCAGTTAGGCCTATTACTAGAGCAAGATCCAAGAAGATCAGAGAAGCACTTAATGGGCTGATTCAAGAGATTTGGGCTGATTCTAACAAAGGACATTCCAAACTTGGCCCAAAGGAAGATGAAGGCATAATAAATTTAATCCTAGCTATTGAGGGCTGATTTGGCTTAATTGGGTGTGATTTATGGTGTGGATTAATGACTGATTGACTTTCCAGCTCCATACCAATTAATAGATATTTTTCCTATTCTAGAGTTGCTAATTTCAGACCAAATCCACCATAATTTTAGGTTTATATTATTTAGAACATTTTTTTAGCTATTTTCCTATTTTAGAACTTTTTTTGTTTTTAGCTATATTCCTATTTTGGAGCTACTAATTTCAAATCAAATCAACTTTAATTTAGGCTTTTATTATTTAGTACGCTTTTTATATTTTCTTATTTTTAGTCATGTCTCATAAATAGCATGCACTCATTGTAATTGAGAAAATTATTGAATAAAAATCAGAAAAACATGAGGTTTTGCTTCTTCTTTTGGCTCTTTAAGAATTGTGAACTTATCAGGGATTCTTCCTTGTGGCGTTCAAAATTTATACCTTCGGTTCGTGATTCAGTTATAATCATTGGGTTGAGGTTTGTTACTTATACCTCTAGTTTGTGTTTCATTTATAAGCGTTGGGTTGGGGGTTCTATCAAAATCTAAATTTTAGCTTTCTTGGGAAAATATTCCAATAGTACTTGTAGGGTCTCAAAGCATGTCGATTGAGGTTTGCATCATTTGGTATCAGAGCACAAGTTCTAAAATCAGTTTTATTATCCCTTTATCTTTTATTTCCTATTATCATCCTATCTTGTTCCTTTTGTGTTCTTTGTTCTTTGTTCTTATTTTGTGACGTGAACCAAGTTAAAATCATGTACCAAGGACAAAAAAGAAAAGAAAAGAAAAGAAAAAACGTGGAAAAAAATGGTAGAGATGTCAGAAAAGAAAAGAAAAGAAAAGAAAAGAAAAGAAAGTTTCAGTTCTCTCAAACCAAAATATTGTTTTCTTTTATCCTCTTCCTTTGATTCACTGTTTCTGTAATATTTTCTTGCCGTCGGTATTGGTTTAATACTACAAGTTAAATTTCTTGATCAAGTTTATTAGTTTAATGAAGAATTGAAAAAGGGAAGCTATGAGTGACAAAAGGTAAGAGAGTGTGAAACTAATATTGGGACAAGGCCAATTTAAAAGTGAAACATGGGTGTGAGTGACATAACTTGAGTGCAAACACATGAGGGAGTGTTGTGAGGAATTATTTCTAACATTTCTCTATAGTTTCAAAAGTATGTCTTCTAGGGTCGAAGCATTAAACAGAGAAGGGGGGGAGGAGTCATCCTTAATGTGGCAGGTTATGCTACAACAATTTGAATGCATGAACGTGGTATTTAATGAGATTTAGGATCAGATGGATAGGCAAGACGTTGTTATTGCTACTTTGCATGAGGAGCGTCCCTAAAGAGTCCCTAATGCTAGAAGGCAAGAAAGGCGTGTGTGCGTGAATGATTCTGATGATGACCATGAGGATGATTTCGAAGATAAAGAGGATCAAGCTCCATTGAACAATGAGGGCAGGTTTGTGCCAAGGGGAGAAAGACATGGTAGAGGTTTTAAAAGAGATCCGAGATGGCAAGATAGGACTAACAAAAACCTAGGAAACATCAAAATGAAGATACCATCGTTCTAAGGGAAAACGATCTTGAAGCATACTTGGAATTGGAAAAGAAGGTGGAGTTAATCTTTGAGTGCTAGAACTACTTCGAGGAGAAAAAGGTAAAACTCGCTGTCATTAAGTTGATTGACTATGCTATTATATGGTGGGATCAACTTGTGATGAACAGAAGGAGAAACCATGAGAGGCTTATTGAGACGTGGGAAGAAATGAAGGCCACCATGAGGAGGCGGTTTGTCCCTAGTCACTACTATAGGGACTTGCATCAGAAATTACAGAGTCTTACTCAAGGTTATAGGAGCGTGGATGACTACCACAAGGAGATGGAGATTGCCATGATTTGGACTAATGTAGAAGAGGATAAAGAAGCTACCATGGCTAGGTTTTTGAATGGGCTGAATCAGGACATTGACAACATGGTGGATTAACTATGCTATTATATGGTGGGATCAACTTGTGATGAACAGAAGGAGAAACCATGAGAGGCTTATTGAGACGTGGGAGGAAATGAAGGCCACCATGAGGAGGCGGTTTGTCCCTAGTCACTACTATAGGGACTTGTATCAGAAATTACAGAGTCTTACTCAAGGCTATAGGAGTGTGGATGACTACCACAAGGAGATGGAGATTGCCATGATTTGGGCTAATGTAGAAGAGGATAGAGAAGCTACCATGACTAGGTTTTTGAATGGGCTGAATTGGGACACTGACAATGTGGTAGAGTTGCAACACTATGTGGAGTTGGAGGATATGGTGCACATGGCAATAAAGGTGGAACAACAGCTTAAAAAGAAAGGAATTCGGTCATTTCAAAATCTGGGCTCCTTTGCTTCATGGAGGTGAAATGAGAGAAAAGACGAAGGGGCTATTTTTAAGTCTAAAACTGAACCACCAAAAAGGAGAGATGAAGTTCCCAGTGTTAACAAAGGTAATAAACGAATCTCAA
>NW_027069572.1:1122131-1200989 GCF_002906115.3 Quercus suber
TATTTTCACGCCTAGTGTCCACATTTTTTTAAAGAATGTTCACATTTAACACATCAGTAATAATGTGTACGGAGAGTGTATATTAAGGAATTTGAGATAACCAATGCCTATTTACTTTTAAATAAGTGCAAATAAAATAGAGTTGTATATAAAGATAAGATATTATCTACGTCAGGATTAGTTATTAAAATGAAAAATAAAATTGTATATTAATGTAGTAATTGCCATATTCTGAATCTTGATGATTACCTCTTTCTGGTGGTACCAAGGCCTCCATGCCTTAGTGATGAGTAGTCCCAGGGCACTTAAGCTGTATCTTGTAGACAATACAGGAACTCTTCCATCTGTGTCTCCACTGAGCCACCCACAAAGGAATACCATAAGATTGATAAATATGTTATCATCACAATCTCTAGAAAATAATATGCGGTAGCTAGGAAACTTATACCTGTAGACCCATATTCTAAGTCCTGCTGTAATTAGCTTCTTGTATATAGGAAGGACAGATGGCTTTGAGTCTGACCACTTGTCAAATATATTCATACTACAGCCAAAATTTTAGAAAAAAATGTTCAGTTTTTATCATGAAAATCATATTAAAAAATTTCTTTTCCGCTTCCTTTTATTAGAAAGTTAAAGACTTGTTTCAAGTTTCTTTTAGATCAGGGAACTTCAAACAAAGGCAAACGAAATGTTAACAATTAATAGAAAATGCATTACTTGCAGATGCTCCAGTTCTTTAGCTGGTGACCATCACTAACATGTAGAGCCTTCTGAACATCTGGTCTGTTGTAGAATGTCTTAGCATATTCATCAAGGCATGGATCGTAACCACCCATGATTCTTGGCATCTGTTAAACAAAATCCATCACCATCATCTATTTATTCAATCAACTTGCAACACTTTGAATGAAATTAATGTGAAACATGGGAGGCAATATGGAGAATCATATATATTTAGAGGACAAAGTTTGGCTCAAAACAACCTTTTCCCTTACATGATTAAAATTAGATTAAATGAGGCTCTTATGGTATGTTTCAAATAATTTTATATGGTGTGACGACACTCTATACATGATTAGATTCAAAGAATAAAATATTAATTAATTATTTCCTAACATGTATATAAACCAAATTATTAAAGTTGGAACCTAAATTTGTTCTTGAGATCAATTCTACATAGACAATACTATAAGTGAGGTGTAATCACTCTAAACTTTCATTTCAAAATGAAATGATGATTAGTGCCTGTTGATTTTATAAAAGAGTATTTTGGGTTGTACATAGATTGATTTCCAATAAACTCAAAAATGAAATATGTATTATTCCTCACCATCTTAGATGTGCGCTTCATCATGACTTGCATTGATTTGTTATCTGAATCAGCTGAATTGCCAGTACAGACTGAGGTGTAGAGGCTATAGATATCAATCTCCCTATACTGTTTGAGTACTTCATCAATGGCTTCACTACAATCATTGTTGCTCCATGTATCATTAACGTTAAAATCACAGCTTGATTTGATTATTTTATGAGTCTCATCCGATATCACAGCATGACTCCAAGCATAATCCACTAGACCTCTCCAGTCCTCAGCATCAGATGTTTCAGGATTACCCAACTGTACTTTGAGAAAGGGATTAGTTTTGTACTTTGGTTTTCAATCATGGAACAATAGGATGTATAGTGTAAAATTTAAGCACAGTTCCTTTTGTGTAATATATTATATTTCCTAAATAAATTCAAAATACATAGTTGCATTGAATTTAATTATCCTTAAAAATATATATATTACTATTAGTATTTCACAAGTCAATGTAACTATATGTTCAAATTTAATTGAGAAACCTAATATACTGCACCTAATCACTTAATAAACTATACCTAAGTTTTAACTAGATTTGAACATATTAATTAATTTTATTATTGTCTAGGCCCATACCAAAATACCCTTGAGATTGATATAAAGAAAAGGATCTTTGTTCTTGTCATGGATGAGCTCAGCAAGTTCTGGAACGTATTTTCCTGTGAATGTGGAGAGTGTGAGTATTTAATAGGAATTCAGTTAAGATAAGCACAATAAACATTTATAAGAGTAAAAATACCTGCATAGCTTTCTCCAGCAATATAGAAGGTTTGCGTTCTATACGAAGGGAACTTGAGGAACCACTTGTGGAGGAAGATATAAGCATCATTTGCTATAAAAATTAGTCATAGAACGTACAACCAAATGATCAGGAGCCCTCGAAGTATTTGCAGAACAAGATTTTGTAACATAAAACTTACAAAAAGAAGAAAAGTCGCTTGTACTGCATAAAAATAATCAAGCAATTATAAACTAAAAAATTTTAAATAACATTAGTGTGTGCTAGTTTTTAGAAAAAAAAGTATCAAACGTGCATGAGATATATTTAAATAGAGAGAGTACTAATTTTTAAGAAAAAAAGTTTTTTTGATAGTTTTTTTTTTTTTTTTTGAATTTTGTTGAATTACAATTTTAATCTATTTTTTATTTTTTAAGAATAAGTATTATCTAATTACATTAGGGGTATTTTTGACATTTTTTGAAATTATAACTAACTTTCTAAATTTAAACTTATATAGTGGCATCTTCAATCTCTTATAAATAAAATGTGAGTGCATTCGTTCCACTTGATAAACTATCATTTGTCTTAATATTTTAAACTGTTATAAGAATACTATATTAAATTTAATAATTATTTTAATAATATTTACCTATAAAAATAAACAGAGCTCATCCTTACCTGTAAATTCATCTCCCAAATTAATGTAATCACTAGTTGTATTCGAGTATGAAAAACCGACCCCAACAGGAGATTCCAGGAATAATATGTTGGCTTCTGTATCATGAGACATTAATAATTCATAACATAACATTTTAATAGCTTATTGCTACCCTTAATTAATTAAATTAATTAATGGAGTACTAAATAGTGGTTCATAGTGCAATCGTACAAATATCTATATATTATGCATTAAAATATTTGTGTGACAAAACTTTTACAAGAAAAGAATGATTTCTCCTACTTGTGTTCCATGAGTAGGGATTATATTCAAGTCCATTTCCATGCGTATCCACTAGAAAAGGACCAATCTCTTGTGTTGCTCCATATCCCACAGAAGAGCACCCGGGCCCTGTAAAGGAAAGCATCTTGTCACCTTAGCAGAGAACACAAAACGAAGTGCCAATCAAAATCATAGATTTAAACTTCATGGATAGGTTCTCTCAAAAAAAAAAAAAAAAAAAAAAAAGTAAAAAGAATTCCCACTAAGATATTTATATAATACTTTGAAGTAATTCTTTATTAACAATGATTTGTTTATATAGGGTCGGGGACCGTCTAAACACTACACAACATGAAAATTTCCATTAACATGTACCAGCAATTTCTTGTGTGTGTGTACATATATATATATATATATATAACCAGGTGGATTTGGTCAAAAGATTTGGTACTGTAAAGGATACTCAAAACTAATTGCAATTTGCTTGACGAGAAAGGTTTTCCACATAAGATAGTAAGTAATGGAACCCCTAGATCATATTTTATCTTAATGTTTCTTCGTACAATCATACAAACCTCCCAATGAGGTCTCTAGGCAACCATGGCATTCGACCTTCACCGATTTTAATGACTGACAAAGATGATCTAGCTAGGACATAAAGAAAATTATACATAAATAAATAAAAAACAAGGATTTATAAAGCTGTACATAAACAAATTAAGTTACCTAAGAAGAAAAAGATAAAGCAAAGTGTCAAACAGACAATTACTATATATGCTTACCTCCATTAAGCCACAGCACTAATGGTCTTTCATCAGCCTGAGTCGTGGCCTCATAGAACCAGTAAAAGAGTGCCCTTCCCTTTTTTTCATTTACACTGACATAGCCAGCGTAGTGCTTGAAGTTTACATTAGGCTGGCCGGGCAAGCCAGTTACAAGATCCCCATTCCCTTCTGAGGTAATTTTTTTCCCACTACTACTACTAGTCCATTTCCAATGTCTAAAACACACAACAGGCTCCATTATTATTGATAGGAGAAGAAGAAGAAGAGCCAGAGTGTGGAGAATTGTCACTTTTAATGCAAAATCCATATTGGATCGATTTGGAAGCACACCAAATAAATATTTATATACATAGACAGCTTTCACACCACAGGATGAAACACAAGGAGAGCAACATATCCTATATTTATACCCATATATTGGAGAGGCAAACTAAACTAGCATTCACTTAATAAACTAAACTAGATATGATATGATAGCAGTCCTACATGGCAACTTCTTTTTTCTGTTTGGCATTCGGTTAGGCAAAGCCTATGGGCGGGCTATGGCATATGATATCTGATGTGGATTTAGGCCTGCTTCTATAATATAATAATATTCTAATTGCGTGGGCAGGGTTGGGTCGAGTTTTTGAGTGGGACCTCCATCATTTCTTGTGTGGGTGGTTGATATATAATTGGAATGATCAAATAAATATATTGTTGGGTTAAAATGAATGGACTCCTTACAAATTAATTAATTACCCAAGTTAATTAATTAGGTTCATTTACATGCAATAGTGTGGTAGTACAAACAAATCACCAAAATATTTAAATGTAACGAAAAATAAATTTGACACAGGTGATTTATTTATGAATGGGGAAAACCATCATGGCAAAACCTCACTGGGTGATTTTAAGGTCACCACTCTCAAGAATTCACTATTATCAATCACAAGCAGTTACAACTATGAGGAATCTTACCAAACTCTTTGATCTATACCGAAATACCAACCTACAATTGAACCCTTACCTCAATACCTAATTGGACTTGTATTGTAGCGAAAATTTTTCCTTGATGCACGAATCCCAGTACATGACCCAGCAACTTGAAGAAGATGTTCGCTACAAAGTTCTTCAGTTCATCAACGATGAAGATCAAGAAACTCCTTGGTTACAAAACCCTCGGTGTAAAGACGCAGTAACTTTTTCAGAGAGAATAATGAACTAAGTCACTTTCTGCATATGTTCTCATTATATAACGGCTTTTAAAATAAGCCTTATATATGTATAGGGTTGTGAGAATAGAAACCCTACACATACATATTAGCTAGGGCAAAAAATTAGATTTGGAAATTCTAATTTCATAGATCTTGATAGATTCAGCTTCTGTCGAGTTTTGTTCTTAAATCTCGATAGATACTGTTTCTGTCAAGGTATTTGTCGAGTTTTAATGAACAACTCTTCTTCTCTTGTTTCTTGGTCAGATCTTCATGGCTTTAACACTTGACTTGAACATGTTTTTTGAAGTCTTAAACCCATCTTAGATCTATATAATTACAAGTAAAGTGTATTTTGTCAAAAGATTAGCCAATTACATAAAATATGTCCCTAACAATCTCCTCCTTTGGCAATCCGTGACAAAACCACAACAAAACAAATAATCATGAGAGAAGTCTTAAATCACTAAACTCATAACCACTTGTTGTATTACAAAGTAAATCTATCCCTACTACGAACTCTTGAAAAACTTTGCAAGAAAAAAGTTCACGGCATGATAGACTTTCACAACCTGTCTTTCTTAGACACTTAAACAAAACTTATCAAGGTGTCATATGTTTTTAGAAATAAGGATTGCATACATAAAGAAACATATGTATAAAGATAGAAAAGAAACAACACATGTAGAGGTAGGTGAAGAAAAACATATATCATCATCATATATGAAAGAAATAAAGTACAATGCATGTAATAAAGTAGTCACAAGACCAGTATAAGAGGCTAATGTAAATAAAGAAGAAAAGAAAATACATAAAGTCCTTACTACATCCCTCAAAAGTATATACACTCTCCCTATCAAAAATGTCTTATACTAACTCTCCCTCTAAGTATAAGACTACTCTCAAACCTAAAACTACTTCCCATTTTTGTCATGAATGACAAAGGGTAAGTCACTAAGAGGTCATCATTTCATCATCACCGGAAGAGTCAACATCATCCTCATCATCATCAACCTCATCATTAGGCGAGGCCTCTAGAGAAGGAGAAGGAGAAGGAGCAAGACCAGCCATGTTGACTCTTCCTTTGGCAATCCGTGACAAAGGATTAGCCAATTACATAAAATATGTCCCTAACAATCTCCTCCTTTGGCAATCCGTGACAAAACCACAACAAAACAAGTAATCATGAGAGAAGTCTTAAATCACTAAACTCATAACCACTTGTTGTATTGCAAAGTAAATCTATCCTTACTATGAACTCTTGAAAAACTTTGCAAGAAAAAAGTTCATGGCATGATAGACTTTCACAACTTGTCTTTCTTAAATACTTAAACAAAACTCATCAAGGTGTCATATATTTTTAGAAATAAGGATTGCATACATAAAGAAACATATATATAAAGATAGAAAAGAAACAACACATGGAGAGGTAGGTGAAAAAAAACATATATCATCATCATATATGAAAGAAATAAAGTACAATGCATGTAATAAAATAGTCACAAGACCAGTATAAGAGGCTAATGTAAATAAAGAAGAAAAGAAAATACATAAAGTCCTTACTACATCTCTCAAAAGTATATACACTCCCCCTATCAAAAATGTCTTATACTAACTCTCCCTCTAAGTATAAGACTACTCTCAAACCCAAAACTACTTTCCATTTTTGTCATGAATGACAAAGGGTAAGTCACTGAGAGGTCGTCATTTCATCATCATCGGAAGAGTCAACATCATCCTCATCATCATCAACCTTATCATTAGGCGAGGCCTCTAGAGAAGGAGAGGGAGAAGGAG
This sequence comes from Quercus suber, assembly GCF_002906115.3. NCBI lineage: Eukaryota > Viridiplantae > Streptophyta > Magnoliopsida > Fagales > Fagaceae > Quercus > Quercus suber. The sequence continues at coordinate 1,128,937 of NW_027069572.1, forward strand.
CAAGACCAACCATGTGAGCTGTCGGCGGGCAATGCGGTCTACTCGGGTGTTCATTTGACACATCTCATCAGTGAGATAGTCAAGATGACCACCAAAGTCAGCCTGCATCTGCTGAAGCTACTACATGATGGCCTAGAGGGTCACACCATTAATTGTGGAGGAAGAAGGAGAAGAGGTAGAAGGAGCCGAGGAAGAGTGTGGAACGGCAGAAGTTGCAGGATCGGTCGTCTTCACTCGTGGCCGCCTCAGTCGAAGCTAAGCCTCACTCTGTTGGACAGAACTAGGTTGATGGCACCCATGATGGTGAAAAGAGGAGAGAAAGGAATATGAATGGGGAAGTGTTGAAGGATCCGCGTGATAGCCAAAGGAAAGATGAGCTTATCTAGCAGTGTCCTGATACACATTTATGATAGATGTGATGAAGTGAGAGGGAAAGTCGATGGTAAGATCCTCCATCATGGAAAGAAGAAAATGAGCATGAGGCTTAGTGCTGGAGTTATAGTGAGACAATGGCATGAGAGTGAATGTCATCACCATGTTAAGGAATCTCGGGCCTTTTGCAAAACCCAAGCTTGGGGTGTTGAGCTTAACACCCTAAACAGTAGGAGTCCCACAGAAGTGAGAGATGAGTTCGTCTCTAGACACAGTTCAGAGACGATCACAGCTAGGGTAGTCAGGATGCGCTACCCTAGGGACGCGTAGTACCTTAGATATAAGATCCCGAGTAACTATGATATGTGTAGCTCTGAATGTAGAAACAAATTGAGGCACAAAGGTATCGATGCCGTGTATGTTGGAGTAAAACTCCTGAATAAACACGATTGGACAACGCACAGGTTTCTTACAGAGAGATTCCTATCCTCGAGTTCAAATGACATCGGGTAGTGTAGTGTCAGAAAAATACAACAAAATGACCTGGAATTCTAGATGAACACCTCGAGCCTGGAAGTTCTCAGAGAAGTCCGTCTTGGCCTTTTCATCACGGAACCGAATATGAGAGGGTATGGGAGGAAGAAACGAAGAGGATGACTTGGAACCTTGAAGTGGGTTTCGAATCATAGTAGATTTGCACTATTTGGGTGCCATAACACAATCTATCCAGTATAGAGAGAGAGAGAGAGAGAGAGAGAGAGAGAGAGAGAGAGAGAGAGAGAGAGAGAGAGAGAATAGAACACAACACAACACAACACATGCTTAGAATAGGAAAGAAAAGAAAGAACGTATGCATGAAGAATGCATGAACATGTGATGTGCAAAAACTAAAAGCATCATGGGAAAAAACCCAATCCAATCCTATCAGCACTCACATTAATAATCAAGTACACACACTCCTAAAATGCATGAAACATAGTTATAATGCAAGGAATATGCAATGCATAAGCATGTGATAGCAATTTCATAAACCCCAACCCATAAATTTCAAAAAAATCTCATAAACCCCAAAAATTTCCCAAAAACTTGAAACCTAGGTCTAAAATGCATGAATGCATGTAGAAAGAGGGATTGAGAAGCCTTACCAAGTGATTCGAGCTTGGATTAGGCTGAGAAAGGAGTAGGTTGATGGATTTTGGTGAGAAAGAGAGGTTTGGATCAAGAGAGAGGAAGATTCTATTGAGGAGAAGTGAGAATGAAATGAACTGGATCGTGCCTCACTATATATAGAAAACCGCATCTTGATGGATCAAGGATTTATTAGGAATCTGTCGAGCTTTAAATCTTGACAGAAATGAATCTGTCGAAATGCTATCAAGGATCTGTCGATGGCAAAAAGAGTGACTCGGTGGATCGAGAATCTGTTGAGAATCTATTGAGTAAACAGAGAGCATAGAAATTTGGCTCGATAGATCGAAGAGGCTATCGAGTAGGAACCCAGAAATCTTGATAGATTGAAAAGCTATCGAGATGCTATCGAGAAGGTAGAGAGCACAGGAAAATTCATCGATGGACCGAGAATCTGTTGAGGATCTATTGAGAAAGGAGAAAGAAAAGCTCAATAGAAAGGAATCTTCAAGGATCTGTCAAGAAGCTGTCGAGCTTGAAGTTTCAAAGAGGAAGAAACACAAGGAGATAAATGCAACAAGCAAGCAACTCAACCAAACAACATGTTAATGTCTCAAACCTCAACTTAACATAGATGCAAAGCATTCATAGATCCAAACACACACACACACACACACACGCACATGCACACACACACACACACATACACACTAAACAAGTCTAACCAATTTTATATTTCAAAAACAAGTTAAGACAGTTTAGTAAGCATATATTAACACATGTATTCCTTATGATGGCCAAATCACATTGTACCTGCACATGTATCAAAAGTTGCAAAGAATTTACGCGTTGTGTGTGAAACATAGCAAGAGTACACAAGTGTCTCATATTATGAAGATTTGAGATATGATAAAATCAAATAAACTCACACAATCATAATTGCTTGACACTTTTGAGGTACATCCTATAAGTCCCACATCTCCTAGAAACGCACTTGCAACCATATTAAAAGCATTCTGATTCTATTTGCATTTATTTTCTTTGCATATTTTTCTTTTGAGCATAGCATGCAAAGGCATATAAGAGAGAGAAGAAATTACCCAATTATGTAAACTTAAAACTTCACACTTTTACTATGCCAAAGTACACAGATGTTATAAATGATAGTGGTGAGATGATTATTTATGCTTTTCTCTTAGGATTTTCTAGTCCTTCCTGTCAAAAATAGTGATATGAGTGTGAGATATAAGAGATAACTTAATCTTACTCATCACAAACACGAGCCACAAAGGTCCCTTGCTTAGTTGTGTATAGAAATGCTCATCTAAACTACAAGAGATACAAAGTTTAGAAACTTTTTTTGAAAGGCCATCCAAGGTACACAAGTACCAATATACAAAACGCACACTATTTTTGTATTTTTTTTCAATTATTTTTATTTTTTATTTTTATGAAAAACAAAATAAAACAAAACTGAAAGCAAACAAACAAAAACATGTAAACATACAAAGCATAAGACTAGACTAACTCAAAAACAAGAAAGCAAAACAAACAAGTAATGCAAAAACATAAAGGGAGAGAGAGAAAAAGTGACTGAATCACTTTGATCCTTTTTCTTTCCAAAATTTGGTTTTGGAGGAAGATCCTTTCCTAGAGTTGAACCTTTGTTCCGAAGGTGAGAGGGAAGAATTGAAACCATTTAAGTTCGAAAGGAACATGGAGGCCTTGAGAAGATCTCCAAGAGGACCCAAAGATGGTGGAATTTGACCTTGACCACCAGATGATAACACACTATTGCTTTGTTGAGTGGCTAACGACTTATAACAATTTGGACGAGTGTGTCCCAAAGCTTCACAGTGAAGACAGAAATGCTGCTTCTTTGGTTGAGACTTCTTATTTTAGCCATATTGCTCTTAGGGTTTCTAGTCTCTTTCTTCTCTATCTTAGGGGGTACTCCTAGATTATTCTCACTAGCTATCTTAGTTTTAGTTTCATTTTTCTCAAGATTTTCATTATTAGTTGGTGAGACAAAAACAGTCTTACTAGAGGAGGCAATATGGGAAGAGTTAAAGAGTTCATACCTCAAACTGGTTCTATCAGAAGCTGATTTTTGGAGGTTTAGCATTTCATCTAGCTTTGCACTGGAAGTCCTCTCCAACTGAGCTTGAACTTGGAACAATTTTGCTTCAAGCTTCTTGGTTCTTTCAGCCAAGAAGTTGTCCTCGAACCTTAGTGCTCCAATGGTTTGATTGGCTTCATCAACCTTTATGGACAGCTCCTTACGTTCTAGCTCCATTTCACTAAGCTTCTTAGTAGACAACCTATACATGTTCTCTTGCTTTTCAGATACCTTGTATAACTTGCATAGGCTGTATGGATGTCATCCTGTTCATCCATCTTCTCGAACTTGGATTCCACTAAATCCTCTTCTTCATCCACTACTTCTATGATCCCCTCAGTAGATCCACTGTTGTAGTGAAAACATTCAAGATTCCCTCGTCACCACTGTCATTTGACTTAGTCTTAGGCTCGGTATCACTAAGGTAGCAACAAGAGCCTTACTTTTCCCAATCGACTTGAGATATGTTGGACATTCTTGTTTCATATGTCCAAAACCTTGACATCAATAGTATACTGACCACCATCCTTAGCATCCTTCTTCCCTTTGTCTTGACTTTTGAATTGAGAAAAACTAGACTACTTACGGTCCTTGTCAAAACCTTTCACATTGGCATTCTTCATGAACTTTTTGAATTGCCTAATAATGTAGGACTTCATCTTGGAATCTTCATCATCTGAAGACTCATTAGTCTTATTACTTTTGGCCTTTAGTGCCATATTCTTACTTTTGGTTCCTTTCCCAAGTCTAGTTAAACCCGATTCATAGGTTTGCAAGTTGCCAATCAACTCCATCAAAGAAATGGTGTTAATGTCCATTGATTCTTCAATCGCTATTATCTTGGCATGAAATCTCTCAGGGAGAGATCTCAGCACCATTCTCACAATCTTGGGCTCAGGAATATGATCACCAAGATTGAATGCTGAGTTCATTATGTCTAGCTTGGCATAGCACTCATCGAACGTCTCATCCTCCTTCATCTTTATCTTCTCAAAGCTAGTTGTGAGCCTTTGGAGCTTTGAATCCTTGACAGCCTTAGTCCCTTCATAGGTTGTCTGAAGGATGGTCTATACTTGCTTTGCAGTTTCAGTTGAGGGCATTTTCTTGAACTCCTCATTGGTCACTGCACTGAATAGGGCATTTAATGCTCTGTTATTGAAGTCTGCCACTTTGATCTTGGTCTCATCCTAATCAATCGGTGCTTCCTTTGGCTTTACCCAGCCAATTTCCATAGCTTGCCAGACCTTCTCAACTAAAGACTATAAGAAAGCTCTTAGGCGTACTTTTCAGTATGCATAGTTAGTACCATCAAATAAAAGAGGTATAATAAGAGATTTTCCTCTATCCATGACAAACAGGGGTCAATGGATCACACAACAAAGATTAAAACCTAATCAGAGTGTGCCCGCTCTGATACCACTTGTTAGGTTAAAATGAATTGACCCCTTGCAAATTAATTAATTACCCAAGTTAATTAATTATGTTCAATTACGTGCAATAGCGTGGCAGCACAAACAAGTCACCAAAATAATTGAATGCAGTGGAAAATAAATTTGACATAAGTGATTTATTTACGAATGGGAAAAACCATCGAGGCCCCACCGGGTGATTTTAAGGTCACCACTCCCAAGAATCCACTATTATTAATAACAAGCGGTTACAAGTATAAGGAATCTTACCAAACTCTTTGGCCTATCCCAAAATACCAACCTACAGTTGAACCTTTACCCCAATACCCAATTGGACTTATATTGTAGCTATAATCTTTCCCTTGGTGCACAAATTCTAGTATGTGACTAATCATTGTGAACGGATCCCAGTCCATGACTAACACCAGCAACTTGAAGAAGATGTTGGCTGCAAAGTTCTTCAGTTCATCAACGATGAAAATTAAGAAGTTCCTTCGTCACAAAACCCTTGGCGTAAAGATGTAGTAGTTTCTTCAGAGAGAATAATGAAGTAGGTCACTTTTTTCATATGTTCTCCTTATATAACGACTTTTAAAATAAGCCTTATATATGTATAGGGTTGTGAGAAAAGAAACCCTACACATACATGTCAGCTAGGGCAAAAAATCAGATTAGGAAATTCTGATTTCTTAGATCTTGACAGATTCAGCTTCTATCGAGTTTCGTTCTTAAATCTTGATAGACATTGTTTCTGTTGAGGTATTTGTCGATCTTTAATGAATAGCTCTTCTTCACTTGTTTCTTGGTTAGATCTTCATAGCTTTAACACTTGGCTTGAACAACATGTTCCTTGAAGTCTTAGACCCATCCTAGATCTACCCAATTACAAGTAAAGTGCATTTTGTCAAAGGATTAGCCAATTACATAAAATATGTCCCTAACATATATTTTTGAATAATTAATGACTTTCACTCTACGTTTTCTCTCTTACTTTCTTTTCTTCTAGCAGTAGGCACCCTGCCCATGTGCCTGTGGAGTTTGTACTTATAAAAGTGCTACCAAAAAAAAAAAAAAAAAGAAAAAAAGTTTTGCTTTACTGAGAATGACATCTCTTGCACACTTGGAATATTATTTTCGACATTTTGAATTTTTCTTGAACACTTGGAGGGTTACTGTCATGAAATCGACATCTTTTAGAAATTTAGACTTGTTTTTTTATACTTGGAGGGTTGGTATCATGAAATTAACTTCTCTTGGGCACTTAGAAACAACTCCTTAGAAAATATTTTCGCTCACAACAATATAATAAATAAATAAAATTGAATATTTCCTCAAAATATTTTCAAAATTAGATAGAGACCTTATTCAAAATCAATACTACTGATTTATGAATCAAATAAAAATAATGTGAAGTCTTTCGAGTGTGAAAACACTAATACTTGTTTAGACCCCCAATTTTAAATTATGGCTTAATTGTGGGTAAAACAATCTTTAACTCTCAAGTGTTTGGATAGGGTTTCTCTCTCAAAAGTTTCTTTAGAAAATAGTCCTTCTTCTTCTTACATTTCATGGGTAATGAGGGTTTATATAGTGTTGGTAAAAAATGGGAAATGTCACACTCCGAAAAGCAACAGATAGTGGGTTTTGCGGGTCACTCGCAACTTGGCCTGAGTCGCAAGTCACTCGCAAAAACCAGCTTGTCAATGACTTTTCAAATTCTAGCATGTGCTTCTCATGTGGCTTGTTTCGTAGGTCATCAGTCGCGAATCAGTTGCAAGTCCAATAGCGAAAACCACTTCTTCATAGATTCTTTACCAAACTCTCACACATAGCCCTTACATTAAATCCCATAAAAATATAGGGAAATGATTGAACAAAATTACAATAAAATTTGACATGGAAATAAAGCCAATAAAAAAACATAGTTGTAAATCACAACTTTACAATCTCCTCCTTTGGCTATTCTGTGACAAAACCCCTAAACAGACTCTAAACTTAAAACGTGAGCTTGGGAATAGAGGCAAAACTCACTCATACCTACATCTAAAATCTGTGAAGCACTTGAACCATATACACCTGTATCCTAAAACACTTGTACATAATAAATAAATTCATTAAGCACGAGATAAGTAGAATACAAGGCATGTATAAAGAACAAGTGAAATGCGATCAAGATAAACACAAGATATGAGAACATATAACATAACTTGATCAAATAGGAATAGTCATTAAGAAATGACCACAGTGAACATTTAACTAGTAAATGATCATTCAAGCATGCAAGCAATTAAGAGTAGTGCAAAAATTAATTGCATGTCCTACAAGATACATCATCTGTGTGGTGATATACGCATGATGATCGTCTAACGACCGTTGCATAAGGCTAAGCTTATGGCTGCTGTTGTGGCTGAGTAGGCGAGGCTTCCATGTCTTTAGGATCAAGTGTGAAGTTATCAATATCTTCATTGGTGTTACCAGCCTCAGAAGCAGTGTCCTCACCTTCTGCTATCTCTTTTTCTTCTCTAGGAACATGGAGATGAAGGAATAGAACTCGAGGATGGGAGAGGTTCATTTAATTCTTCACTGGGAAGAGGTTGAACATCATGATGTATGCCAGTGTTCTCATTTCAGGAGAGAAACTAGTGGTGAGCAAGAACTTCTTGTACCGATCACCCCCAAGTACTTGTGTTATTGCTGATACAACTGGCGATTTACTTTTATCATATGGAAGAGAAGACTTTGGAATCATCGGTCTGATCTGAAGGAAGTTCTGAATAGACAAAGCTGACACTGTAAAATCCTTCCCTCTTACCTAACAGTTTAGGTGATCTCCCTTAACAACCACATTCGAGAAAAACTCCAGAACCAAAACATGGTGCACATCCACTGAACTTGAGAGGAATGGAGCCCATGTGCAATCTCTGAACACATCGGGGATGCAAGTACTCTCAAGAGATGGAAGGTCCACCTCTCTCTCCATAATTATGATGGTATCCTTGTAAAATTCTGAGAATGCCTCAAATGCATCTCTATTTCAAAACCGATCCTCTACAAATTTTTAATGCTTAAGAGGTTTCTTGGTAGTGGTTTTCTTGCGAGGAGACATCTATGAAAATGATCAACCACACAAACAATACACAAACATGGTAACAAACTTGATTAGATATAAGTTAGTCTAAAAAAAGAAGAAGAGAAAAATGCCCTAACATAGAAACAAACGAGCATAACAAAGACACAAGAACAAGTTAGATGTGTTAAAAAGTCTAAAAAGACTTATCTAGCATGAATGTATGCAAAAACATGTCAAGTGATAGGGTGTGTGCATCAAGGGTGCATTAAGTGTGCATGTGTGATGCATGATTAATGCATGAACAAGCACGCATGGGGAAAAATGTGTAAAACACAAAAACAATGATCAAAACATGTTAAACATGTATAAATATGGTAAGCCCCTAAAATTTGTACTCATCGGAGTCCAAAAGAGTGAAAAAATATCATAGAGGCATTTTATCAAACACCTGGAGTGCACACACCACACATGTGATGAACAATGTATGAACATGTGAAAAACTTGCCTTAATACATGTTAAAATACCACATGGGGCCAACACAATCAACAATAGACACATTGGGACTAAGCCCAATCAACAAAATTAAAAAAAAAAAAAAAATTGCAAAAATGAAGTTTTCCCAACTCAAAACACAAAATAAACCCCACCCTAGGTTTTATGAAATCAAAGACAAAATCAATGGATTTGAAAGATAAAAAATATTAGAAATTACCTTAATGAAGTCTTAGAGAAGAAATCTAATGAAGATTAGTTGAGTTTTGAGGGAAAATGTGTGTTTTTGTGTGTAGGAGTTGCGGAGTGCAAAAAGACAATACATTTGAAAACTGAAATTTTGAGCCCTTTTAAAACTGTCTTTTTCTGCATTTCGCGAGTTAGTGACTCGTGAGCCAGTCGCAAGTCTACTCTTGAAAAAAACAGATGCATAGGGTAGATTTTCCCAGGTCGAGTTTAAGTCGCGAAGCACTCATGAAACTCTCTACCTGAAATTTTTAAGAAATTAAAATTTCTTAAGAATTTTGTGACTAGGAGCCACTTGTGAAAGGGCCAAAAACTAAGTTTTTCAACACTAAAAATTTGACATTTTGAGAAAAAATTTAAGAACCAAAGTGACAAAAATCACTTCCAAAAACACATGAAACAATCAAAAAAATTTTTTGGGTTTGATCATCAAGCAATTGAGCATACACAAATCACATTTGAACATGTACAATCACACAAATGAAATAGGCATTCATTGAACATTAGACTTGTGTATTGTGTGTGTGAATCAAGTATGAACTAGTCCATAGTCTAGTATGAAGTTTCAATGATCAATTCAATCAAGTCATACACAAATAACATGAAGTCAAGTGACCTATCTCACTAGTAGAAATGAACATATATTACTCGCCAAAGTGTTTACAATGATTGAAAACTTTACATTTGGCTTCCATTTTTCATACTTTTTTATCAATACAACTCAATTTTTGAGCAACGATGCCATGAAATTTTTTATACTTTGACGAATAAGTCTTTAGCTTTGGCATCATACATTTTGAATACATTTTGTTCCTCCTTTTCCTAGTTAAGTTAGTTTTCGAAGCAAAACTTTTTCAGCTCTTTCTCTTTTTAGAGATTTATGTTTGAAGAGCTTTTTGACATAAATATAAATGTGAGGAGATATATAGGATCAAATCTACACATGTATTAAGATCAAACAAGACTATTGACTAGACATTCATGACAAGCTTAAAGATCTATTTACAACAATAATACATAGATTTCTAGATTTCGCTCACACTTAAAAATGTGAATACATAACAAGCCAAGCTCGTTAATGCACTATGCCATTAGTATGAAGGTGTTACCAAACTCAACATGTGATATGACACAACACAAGCGACCAAATTTTTTGAGTACCCTTTTTCACCCACACCACGCGGGTGCTTTAGGTGAGGTCCTTAGATGGAGGGGTACGACCAACATAACTCTCAAACCTTGGGATGAAACTATCTATGCAAGATGAGATGTTCTTAAACATTTCCATGACATCTCCAATGAGTTGACCCTCATTTTCTCCCTTAGCTTGCTTTCCTCTTGGCATTCTTCTTGTATTTCCTTGATCATGCAGAGAATCAGCCTTTTTGAGAGCATGAAGCTTGAAGACATTTGGTCTTGTGCGCCCTCAAATGCCACAATGATGACAAAAATGCTTCACTTGAGGTCCCCTTTGATTCTTAGCCAATGACTTCCCTTATGCCTTTGGTTTTGATCCAATGTCCTTCTTTTCAATGGTAGGGATCTCAATATTAGGCTTCTCTACACTCTTTGCTAATACAAACTTCATCTCTTTTCTTGGTTGACCACTCGAACTTCCTTCTCCAGTGTAGCCCAATCCAGTTTTGTCTGTGGAAGGCTCTTGCCTCGAGTTGCCTTAGGTTGGCCTTAACCTTTTTCCCTATCACTATCTCTACCTTTTTCTACCATGCTTGCATGTTCAATTCCCATAAGATATATGCACGAGTAGGATCCAATAGTGATGGTGAAAAACTCGCTGAGGAGTGGATGTGCATGGGGAGGAATCTTCTGCCTCTCACGACTTGCTTGGGTATGAGAAGCTCACTGAGGAGTAGTGATCCACTAGGGAAGAATCTTTTGCTTCCTTCATGGTTCATGGGGGACTTCAAGGAAGAATCTTCTGCTTCCTTGATTTTTTGTATGGGACTCACTGGGGAAGAATCTTCTACTTCCTTACTGGGGATAGTTTAGGGAAAAATCTTTTGCTTCCTCATTAGGGACTTGCTTTGGTATACTTGGGTCCACTAGGAAGGAATCTTCTGCCTCCTCCATAGGTATGATGCTTGATATGCTTGAATTTTTGAGGAAGAGTCTTCTGCTTCCTCCATGAGGATGATATTTGATACATTTGGGAAGAATCTTCTGCTTCCTTACTAAGGGTGATGTTTGATATGTTTGATCCATTTGAGGAAGAATCTTCTGCTTCCTTCATTGGGGGTATTGCTTGAGATGTTTAAGATGCTTGAAATATTGAGGAAGAATCTTCTACTTCCTCACTAAGGATGAGACTTGATTCGTTGGGGAAGGTTTTCTCTTGTGCTTAAACTACTGGGGATGATTCTTGATGTGCTTGATCCATTAGGGATGATTCTTGATGTGCTTGATCCATTGAGGGCTTTTTGATGTGCTTGATTCACTGGGGAGTTCTTTGATGTGCTTAATCCATTAGGGATTTTTTTTTTTGGGATAATTTATGTCTAATTGTGGAAGTCTTGATATGTCCCTCCTATTTTGAAAGAAGATTTATTTATTTATTTTTACTTTCACCTAATTTCTCTTCTTGTTTCAGTCACTGACCCTTCTATCTTCAAATTGCAGCCTACTATCCAAAAGCATGAGGAGTTGGTACGATTGGCTAGGAATCTTAAGTTGGAAGTGACCAACTACTAGAAGTACCTATATGGTCCTGGAGAAGCGGCCCACCCAAGTGGTGGTGGTGATGATGATGGTGAAGAGGAGGAGGACTCGGAGGCCACTCCTAGCTACCAACCAAGGAAGAGGCGTTGCCGTTGATTACCCGCAGTCATAGCATATATACAAGAGAAAACACACAACTTTTCCTTTTTCTTTTTTTGCTTTTAATGTTTTTCTTTATTAACTTTAGCAAATATTTAGGTTTGGTTTGAGACAAAGGGTTGTATTAAGAACATGTTTTACATTCATGCCTTTGATTGGAACTTAGCACTTAATTTACAAGATAATGATAAATTGTGTTTCTATACAACTTTGCTTCTTTGATGCTTGCAATCTTGTGCTTGGAATATGTCTTGAATGATTCTTTAGGCCACAGGAACCCTAGGAAGGCTTGGGAGAGGAAAAATTCTGCTCAAAACAGGGGAACATGGGCTTCTATTAAGCATCGTGCGTACATGAGAATGAGCTTGTGTACGTAGCTTTGACTTTGCGTATGTAGGGTTGATTTCGCATATGTGGGCCGCGAATTAGAAAAACCCTAGCTAACTTACTTAGGCATAAAAGTAGCTGTTTGAGTCCAAAACCCTCACCAACATATTTCCAACCTAGAGAACACTTTTTTTGAGGTCTCCCAATGGCATAAAACTCTCCCCTTGATGTCTCCACTTGGATTAAGAAGCTTGGTCCCGATTTCAATGATTTTGTTGCTTCTTATGGCCTTTCTTGCATCTTCCCTTACCATCAAATTAGGGTGGATGAGTCTCTTATTCATGCTACTTCTAACTATTGGATTCTTCTCAGCATGTATTCCATTTCATTGGAATAGAACTATGCCCCACTATTGAGGAATTTGCCGCTATCAAGGGGGAACCAAAGATTGATGATCTCATCTTTCCCACCATGGGTAGGGATCTTCCTTCCTTACTGCAAATTATGTTGGGCATCCCTAAAACCACAACCAATAGGTGGTGTGTTTTTGGCAAACTCAACCTTAGGTTGGTCTTTGATTACTTTTCCGGTTTGGGCCTTCTTGAGGGTGAGAGGCCACGATTATACTACCTTCGTGCCTTTTGCTTATGTGCCATTGCAAGAAGGTATTTCTTCGAGTATGATCCCTAACTTTTGACTAGGTTCTCAGCCTAGTAGGATCCCTTTAATTTTGCTTGAATTGCCTTGTAGTTTTCAACCCATCAAGGCACCTTATATCGTCTTTCATCTTTGTCTCTTTATTATTATATTTTTTTTTCCACTCATGCTCTCCACGCTCTTTTTTTTTTTTTTTTTTTTTTTTTTTTTTTTTCATATATGGCTACAAGAAAGGCTTTGATTGCTTCATCCTTCTATTGTGCCCCTCAGCACCTACCTTCCTAGGCATCTTAGGGACCATCGACTTTGAGATGTCTTGGGTTTTAAAGCCTATGTGGAGCTTATGGGTCGCCTAAAGGAGTCTGGCATTCAGTGGGTTGTGGAATGGTGGCATATCTCAAACATGGTCCATAGTTGCTACAAGGATCGTTGCGTGACTCTAGTTGAGCTTCATTGCTACTCTGACTACTCCACTTGTTGTATCTTAAGGCAATTTCGAGAGCGTCAAGGAACTCCTGATGATGAAGGTGTCTTCCACACCGCGATGTTCACATATAGGATCTTGGGCAGGATTAGTGAAGCTTAGCCATGCCGTAGGGTGACGAAAGACATTGTTCCTCCTAAATACATCTACCCCACTACAAGCTACAAGCAATGGTTAGAGGATGACATGAAGTGGATTCTGAAGGATGAAAAGGCTTACATGAAGACTAGCAAGAAGATAAGAAGGACTAAGTGACCAACTTTGAGGGGCCCCATGTTTTACTTTTCTGCACTTTTATGATTCTCATGTTTTGTTTGTGAATTTAATAAAGGATTGGAATGCTCCAAATCCCCAATGAAAAAAAACTTACTATCTTTAATTTGAGCAATGAAAGAATTTCCCTTTTTTATTATCTTTGCTTATTGTCATCTCATTTATTCATTTTCTTTTCTTCTTCCTTTGCCATGTAATTTTTGCCCATGACGTCCTTTGAGGAATTTTTGCCATGCCCCATTGTCTTTTCCCCTAACTTTTGCTTAGACTACCCTTTCAGGTTTTCAATCTAGCAGGGTTCTTTTGCCTTAATTTTTGCCTAGGCTGCTCATTCAGGTTTTCAACCTAGCAGGCCTTTTTCTATTTTTTTTCCTTTTAAATGTGGTACTACTAGAGTCTATCCATGTTAATGGGGTGAAGCATCTCTTCCCCATCCAAATCTGTGATTCTTGTAGCACCTCTAGACATGATCTTCTTAATGATTAAAAGGCCCAGACCACCTAGGCTTCATTTTTCATCTTGGATCAAAAGTCTCATCTTTAAGCACCTTTAAGACCAAGTCCCCTTCTTTAAGGTTTCTTAATTTCACTTTCTTGTTAAATGCTCTAACAATCCTTTTTGGTACCCTTGTGCATGGTATTGTGCCCTAGCCCTCTTCTCATCAATTAAAGCCAATTTTTCATATCTTGCCTAACCCAATTCTCTTCTAGGACCTTAGTTTCTACCAATACCCTCAAAGATTGTATCTCCACCTCAATCGGAGCACCGCTTCACTACCATAAACCAAAGAGTAAGGTGTTGCCCCAATCGATGCTCGGATAGAAGTTTTATAACCCCATAAGGCAAATGGAAGCTTCTAAGCCCAATCTTTGTATGTCACTACCATCTTGGCTAGGATATTATTCACACTCTTATTGGCTGCTTCTACGCCCCTATTAGCTTATGGTCGATATGGTCAAGACTTGTGATGCTTAATGCCATATTCTTCCATGACCCTTCGGATGTCACCTTCAAAGTGGGAACCATTCTCGGAAATGATCTCTTAGGGCACCCCAAACCGACATATGATGTTGTTTTCTAAGAACTGAGCCACATGCTTAGCCTTCAACACGGAGTAGGAGGCTATTTCCACCCATTTAATGAAATAGTCGATTGCCACTAAAATGTACTTATGCTCGTTTGAATCCTTAGGAGCTATCTTTCCAATCACATCTATGCCCCAAACTGAGAATGGCCATGGAGAGGTCATGCTATACAACTCACTAAGTGGAACATGGTTCAAGTTGTTGTGTGTCTGACAATCATTGCAACTCTTCACATAGTCAACATAATCAGTCTCCATCATATTCCAATAGTACCCTACCCTTGGGATTTTTCGTGGCTAACATTCTTCCATTCATATGTGATAGGCCAAAAACGTATTGACCCCTTGTGATGAATTAATTGATTAATTAGCTAAGTTTAATTAATTAATCAAATTAACATACAAACGCATGGTAGCACAAACAAATCACCAATTAAACTAAGTATGTAGCGAAAAATAAATTGACATGATGATTTGTTTACGAATGAGGAAAAACTGCACGGCAAAATCCCTATCAGGTGATTTTAAGGTCACCACTCCTAAGAATCCACTATTATCACAACAAGTAGTTATAAGTAAAGGAATTCTAGTATCTTATACCAACCTACAGTTGAACCCTTACCCCAATACCCAATTGGACTTGTTTTGTAGTCATAATCTCTCCTTGTAATGCCCAGCTCCTAGTATGTGACTAACCAATTATGCGGATCCTAGTACGTGACTTCAATCACCAGCTTGAGAAAGTTGTTGGCTGTAAAGTTCTTCCGTTCATCACATGATGAAGATCTAGAAGATGCTTGGTCATAAAATCCTATGGTGTACAAACACAGTAACTTCTTCACGAGAAAGATGAATTAGGGAAAATTCTATCTCTGGTCATAATTTGCTTGAACAAACTTTGCTTAACACTTGTGCAACTTATGTCCACTTTGACGGCTCTTAAATAATCCTTTTATATGTCTAGGGTTGTGAAAAAAGAAAGCCCAAACACATAATCATGGATTGGAATCAAAACAGAACTAAAATTTCATTTTTCATAAACCTCGACAGATGCCCTATCTGTCGAGCTACTATAGAGCCAAGGGGCTGGAACAGCTCTTCAATCTCGATAGATGGCTAGCTGTTGAGCTAGTTGTCGAGCTTTAATGACAGACACTTTTCAGACTTGAATCTTGGACAGACTTGCATGGCTTCAACACTTGATCTTGAAACAAAGTTTCTTGAAGTATTAAACACATCCTAGATATACCCAATTACAAGTAAAGTGCGTTTTGTCAAAGGATTAGCCAATTACATAAAATAGTGACATATGTTCCTAACAAGTGAATCATATATGTCCTAACAATGTGAAGGCCACAAATTCCTTGATGAACTTCTTACATTACCCTCTCGCCTTCTTTCCTCTTCAAACAATGAAGGTGTACACCATCATAGGACCTTCTATAAAGTTGTCCTCCATGTAGGATGTATTTGGCTGCCATCATCCCAATGGAACAACGTTTCCTCTTATCAGCACCATCCAGATATGCCCTTGGTTCCAAGAACTTCATGGTGTCATAATACCATGGAACTTCCTTTTCCTTTATGGTCATCATTGAAGCTTTAGTCTTCCCTTTATTCACTTCCTCATAACTTTTTTTGATCTCTAAGGGTCGTGTTCATACTCCCTCAAGTATTTCAACCATGAAGGCTAAAGTAGCTAAGGCATCTGCAAACTGATTTTAAGTTCCAGGGATGATTGTGTACTCAATCTTGTCAAAGGTCTTGGTCAAATCCTCTAGGTATTGTTGATAAGGCATTAAGCGTTCTTCCTTCACTTTCCACAACTTTTTTGCTTGGGCTATAACCAAAGTTGAATCCCCAAAGACTTTGGCTTTTTTTACCCCTAATTCTAAAAGGGCTTCCATTCCAACAATGCAAGCCTCATATTTAGCCATGTTGTTAGTTGCTTCAAAGTTCAATTTGATTGCCAAAAGTATGTGAGATCCTTTGAGAGCGATCAAGAATGTTTCTATCCCATTTCCATATTGGTTTGCAGCTCCATCAAAGTACATCTTCCATGTCCCTAACTCAATATCCAAAATGTCCTCATCTAGAAAGTCTTCTTTGCCATCTTCCCCCTCTATAGGATTCTTGGCACAAAAATCTAACACAACGCTTCCTTCAACAGCTTTCTTAGCCACATACTTCAAGTCAAATTCTGTCAACAAAATCAACCATCATGAAAATCTTCCACTCAAAGTGGGCTTCTCAAAAAGGTACTTCAATGGGTCCATTCTTGCCATCACCCATATTTGGTAGGGTAAAAAGATGTGTCTTAATTTATGTACGGCCCAAACAGGTGCGAAGCATGACTTTTCTATGGCAATGTACCTAGTCTCGTAATCATGGAATCTCTATGGCAATGTACCTAATCTCTTTCATTCTTCTTATCATCTTCTTGTGCAATCATACCTCCAACCGCCTCCCCTATGATAAAGAGGTATAGGAGTAAGGGTTTCACATGTTGTGGAGGCACTAGAATAAGTGGGTGGAGGAGATATTCCTTGATAAATTCAAAGGATTTTTGGCACTCTTTGTTCCATGTGTGTGGTTCATTCTTCCTTAAGAGTTTAAAGATGGGCTCACAAGTGGAAGTGAGCTTGGCAATGAATCGACTAATGTATTTTAATCGGCCCAAGAAACCCCTAATCTCTTTCTCACTTCTGGGTGGAGGCATCTCCAATATGGCTTTGGTTTTGGATGGGTCAACTTCTATCCCTCTATCACTTACTAGGAACCCTAACAACTTCTCGGTGGTTACTCCAAAGGTGAATTTTTGTGGGTTTAATCTCAATCAATATTCTTTAATCCTCTTGAATAACTTCCTCAAGTTCGTGGTGTGGCTTTCTCTATCTTTGGATTTCACTATCATGTAGCCGACATACACCTCTACCTAGCTATCCTTTGATAAGTTGCCCTAGCATTCTTGAGGCCAAGCGGCATTACCATGTAATAATAGATTCCTTATTTGATAGTAAAAGTAGTTTTGGTCATATGGAGCCATCTTGATTTGGTTATATCCCGAAAAACCATCCATGAAGGACATTAAAGCACTTCCCGCCATGTTATCTACTAAGACATCAATGTGGGGGAGGAGGAAGTCATCCTTAAGGCATGTCTTATTCAAGTCTCTAAAATCCACACACATCCTTACCTTTCCATCCTTCTTAGGTACGGGGATGATGTTGGCTATCCATTTGGCTTGGCTTACCGATTTGATGAACTCTACCTTTAGTTGCTTAGTGACTTCCTCTTTGATCTTTAAAAGCCATTCGGTCCTCATTCTTCTCAATTTTTGCTTGATAGGCACCATATGGTCATGGGTATTAATGTGATGTTGAGCTATCTAGAGGTCAATTCTAGGCATATCTTCATAGGACCATGCAAACAACTCTTGAAATTCCATGAGGAGTTCTTGAAGATCTTTCTTTTCTTTTTCATTTAAGATTGAGCCAATTTTAATTAAGCGTGGATTTTCATCATTGCCCAAATTAATAGTTTCAAGAGTTGGTTCCATAGGTTCAATTTTCTTTTCCAATTATTTATTAATTTCATTTTCAAATTCATTTGAATCATTTAAGTACATGATTTCAATGTTATGAGACACATTAAAGTAAGCCAAAATCAAAATTCATCTTATTGAAAATATTGAAAAGTACATTGGAACTTGCATTAAAAAACTTTTTCCCCATGTTCTTAGAAAACCCAACCCAAGTCCAATTATTAATGGGCCCTATGATAGGCATGATGAGCTTGGAAGGATCACTTGGCTCTTTGTCGGTGATGGCGAACACGTCCTCACTCATCTTCATAATGGTTTTCATTGATTCAGTATCCATGTAGTTCACCCAATTGACCTCTTCTTGCACTTCTTTGATCACAACTGTAGGCTTCTCCTTAAAAGTGAGTTTTTCATTAAAGAACATCTCCCAACCCAGATACAGCCTTCCATCTTTACCTATCCAAGGTTCGGGGAAGCCATAATAAGGGAAGTCTCCTACTTTGTTCACAAAATTTCCATTGAGAGTGCCATGGTTTTTCTTGATTACATCATAGCCTTCAAGGAATCCTAAACCCTTCTTGGTCACTTGAGTCTTGATATTAGGGAACTCAACTACCCCTTTTCCTTCCTTTCCAAGGCCTATACCAGGCATGTATCCCATGTTCTTCATCATTGCAATCACCTCATGGCTACAATATAGGAACAAATCGGTCGTATACTTTCATCCTTCAATCCATAGTCGGCCATATTCACAATCTCAAAGCCATTCATTTAAAGCTCATTCCCTCATTCCTTGAGTCCACAAACTGGTGCTAGGATCTCACCATCTCCAAGCACGATGGCAATCCCTCATTTCCATCGGATCTTCATCTTTTGGTGTAGTGAGGAAGGGATTGCCCCATTAGGGTGAAGCCAAGACCTTCCCAAGAGAAGGTTGTAATTTGGGTGATGTCCATGACATAAAATTTCTCAATGGTTTCCATTGGCCCAATCTTACAAGGAGCCTTCAAAATACTCATGGCCTTTCTTGAAGTGTTTTCATACGCCCTTACAATTAAGGGAGAAGGAATGATAATTTGTCTAGGACTACAGTAAGGGCGGTCCTAAAAGGACAAACATTCAAGGCAGATCCATTGTCAATAAGAACCATTGGGACTTGAGGGACCTTCAACCCCCACGAGAGACAAAACTTCTTGTGGTGTAGTTTCTATAGGTACTTCTTTTCCATTCAAGGTGTCCAAGAAAGCCTTACGTTGCTTTTGAGAGGCCATGAGCAAGCCCTATATAGACACATGAGCTTGGGTCTTTTTCAATTGCATCAAGACCCTATCCTCTTCTTCTTTATCTTATTTCGCCTTAGGTTTTGTGGGCTTGGACCCTTCCCCTAGATCCTTACCAAGATGATTCTTTTCCAAAAAGGATGGCTTGTAGTGCTTCTGAAAGTTCAATATGGGTATGAAACACCCTTGAACGTTTAGACCCTCAGATACAAAAATACTAATTCAAGCTTTATATTAAACAATTAATGTGCGGAATATGATAACAAGCTTATAACAGAATTGATAAAACAATCTAAGCCAAATATAAACACATCTACAGCAGTAAATATAAGGCAAAGATAAAGGAAAGAAAGATGCAAATACACGGACAACACACGATGTGTTATCGAAGAGGAAACCGAAGTCCTCGGCGTAAAACCTCTCCGTCGCCCTCCAAGCGGTGATAAAATCCACTAAAGAATATAGTTGGGATACATGAATAGCAGAAGACCCTCCAAGTCTAATCTACCCAAGTACCTAAGCCCTCCAAGCTTCTTACTCCAACGAGGTTACGCCGAACCTATTTCTTCTTTAGCTTGCCGGATTCCGCTACTTGACCATAGCATCAACCAATGTATATTGGTTCCTTCCCAAACTACTTCCCTAAGCACCAAATGGACATTCTCACAGACGCGGGTGTAGTGAGATAAGGGTTTGGTAAATAACCTCTCAAGGGTATGACAATGGAGAGGAAGAGAGTAGAGGAATTTGTAGAGTCTCTTTAGATGAAGATTGGGGATGAGGCAATCTTGTTTTTCTCTAGGGTTTTCTCTCATTAATTCTCTCCGGAAGCTCACCCAATATGATGGGTATAAGGGTGTATATATAGTAGGGTGAGAAGGGAATGCAAAACGTTAGTTTTTGCCAAACAGGGCAAGTTGGCGACTTGGTCTCGCGGCTTGTCCAAGTCGCGAGTTCAAGTCGCGACATAACGGCTTGGCCAGTCTGGAACTTTTGTCCTGTAGCATGACAGCTAGCGCGACCCTTCAGCTTCCCAGTGTGCCTCTCACGTGCCAGCTTTTGGCGGCTTGCCAGTCGCGATCCACCTTCAAGCCCTAGCCGCGAACCTCTGTTTTTTTTGCACACTCTTGAGCTTTTCTTCACATTTTCTTACACACTACCCTTACAATTTTTCCACCTAAATACAG
This sequence comes from Quercus suber, assembly GCF_002906115.3. NCBI lineage: Eukaryota > Viridiplantae > Streptophyta > Magnoliopsida > Fagales > Fagaceae > Quercus > Quercus suber. Next base: position 1,149,445 of record NW_027069572.1, read on the forward strand.
GGTTGCTAAGTGCTAAATTACAAGCAAATTGGTCACGAAATAAAGCCAATTAAATGGTTGATTAAATTCAACCTTACAATCTCCCCCTTTGGCTATTCCGTGACAAAACCCTACAACAGACTCTAGACTTAAACGTGAGTTGGGAATAGTTGGAAAACTCACTCGCACCTAACTCTAGATTCTGTAAAGCTCTTGAACATATGAATAAGTAACTCCTGAAACATAATAACATAGCAATATCATTGTATGCAGAAAACTTAATATGCATATGGAGCAAAATAAGCATGATCAAGCAAAAATGAACACAAGCATAAAAGCAATAATTCATGGCAAGATCAACACCGGTAGTCACTTAAGCAAAAGTAATTACTATGTTCATTCACACAAGGAATGAACATCTGGACATGCAAAAATGATAAACTCAAATGAAGAGTATCATTTGCAAGTCCAACACTCAACCAATGTATAGAAACATATATGCATCTAGGAACAATCCTACACGGGCACAAGAGTGTTGTACTTAAGATAATGCAAGGCATTAACAAATACCAAAGCATAAAACACAAAGGTTGCATATGCAAAGTTTTGCAAATACATGGCACAAACCATAAAAGCCTACAAACAGTGCATAAGAACAAGAAACAACCCTCAAAGCTTACAAAAGCAACAATGGGTACAAATCTACAACATAAAGTGCTTAAAGCTGAATAACATCATACTATATAAGTAAACACCAAAGATTCACAAGTTGAGAGTTTTAAAATAGACTAAAAACCAGTGTAACAAACTTAAAGAAAAAAACATATATTTAAATTCCCCTTCAAAACGAGCACTCCCCCTCAAGAGTTGCCCCAAAAATTCTCCCCCTTTTTGACCAGAATGGCCAAAGGGTCAGTGATCCTGGCTGGTATGAATGCTGTCAAACTTGGCAGAGAGTACAGGTGATGAAGTAGAAGGTCTGCTCCTCTTGACTCTTACTCTAGGTGTGGAAACTGGTCTTGCACCTTCTACTTCAGTCTCCATAGGATCACCTTCTTCGTGGACATCCCCTTCTTCTTCACCTGGAAGACGACTCTGTATCCGTATTAGAGTAAATCTGTTGATGGCTAATAGAGGAGGCATGGGACTGATATCTTGTGGGATTACAACACCCTTTTCTTTGAAAATTCTCATGAAAAGACTTGGAAACACCAGCTTGGGCCTCGAGGTGGTTTTAGTTTCATCCATTATAGTATCAAAAATGTGGGAACTGATGTCAATAAAGGTGTTTTCCTTAAGATCCATAAGAAAGATGGCTCTGGCATTCGTCAATGTAGTCATCTTCCTTATAGGGTACAGATTGTACATCATTATTGTTGTTAAACACCTCATGTCTTTAGGAAAGTCAGAAGTGTTGAGACATCTCTTTTCTAAAACCCCACCAATCTTTTTCTGGACAGTTTCTAGAGAGACCATTCTGTCCTTGTAGTTAGTGAATTCATAATCTTCTAACCCCTCCAGTCCTAAAACCTTATCAATGCCATGAGCATCTAAGGTAAACTCCTTTCTCCTCACCCAACAACTCAACTCCTCCTCCTTTATCACAACATTTGCATAAAATTCTCTGATTAGCGGTTCACACACTAAAGGTAAGTCACCCAGAAGTTTCTCCCAGCCTCTTCCTTCAAAGCATTGTGGAATGAATGTATCCCTCAAGTCATGTAAATCCACAAATCTCTCCTAGATAATTGTTCCTTTTACGAAGGAATCTTTGTATCTCTCAAAATGCTTGACTGATCTAAATAGGTTGCTATCCATTTTCAATCTTTTATCAGCCTTCTTAGCAGGAGTCTTCTTCTTAGAGGATGTGGAAGCCATCTGTAAACACTCAGAAAAGTCCACAACAAGGGCACAACACAATATGTGGAAGTATACTTAAATTAGTAACCATGTAGTTATAAGGAAGAATAGAGTGTTGGGCAAAACACAAACCAAGAATAGTTGATACCAAAGAAATAAGACATCACATAATAATCACAGATTAGATAAGTTCAGTCTGTAAAGATGAAACTTTCATACAGATAGATGAAAGCAAATGTCACTGATACTTGACCAAATGAACATGGAATGTGCAAGAGAATCCCTAGAGGTAGAGTCACACTCAAGATGTGGTAATACACACACAAAACAGATTGAACCACATAAACAAAAGGACATACACATGGCAAACTCAAATTTCATTTAGGGAAACATCACAGAGATACCAAAAACCGTATACCCAATGGATATAAACATTCAAATATCAAATTTCAGATCATGAATGAGAAGGTGAAAGCATGAAAACCCATAATGGAGCAAACTCAAGAAACTAGTCATAACCAAGAGGGAACAAACCAAACTATCAAAACAGCATTTTTAAGCATAAATGTTTAGAATACCCAAATAATAATCCAATCAGTAAAACACATAGATTCAAGAATATTTTACATAAAACATGAAATTGGAGTGAAAAACAAGAAAACCCATACCTTTTTCTTGAAGATTTATGCAGAAATGATGCAGAGATGAAAGATTTTTCAGTGAGAAACGAACGCTTTGAGAGAGAGTGTGAAGAAGACAATGAACAGTCACTGAAAATCGAGGAAAAATTGAAAAACAATTTTAAAAACTGTCTTAAAAAACACAAAACACGCGTTTTTCGCGACTTAACCAAGTCGCCAGTAAGTCGCAGGGCAAGCTGCGAAACACTGTGAAGGTAAGATTCGAGAAAAATCTTCTAAGTGTTTTTCGCGACTGGAAGGTTTAGCCGCGAATGAGTCGCGAGCTGAGCCGCGAAAATCTCTGAGTAACCCTCGCGATTGGACTTTCCACCCACGAACAAGCCGCCAAAATTAGCCGCGAATAGAGCAAAACTCAAATTTTAAAAATTTTCTAAGTCTTTTTCGCGACTAGAATACTGACTCGCCAGTAAGCCGCGAAAAATCTCTGATTGAGCTCGCGACTGAGGCTTGCGACTGTGCCAACCCGCGACTTAGTCGCCAAAACAGCGCAACACTGTTTTTTTTTTTTTTTTTTTTTTTTTTTTTTTTTTTTTTAAAAAATTTGCATTTTTGTAAAAACAAAGTACTTTACAAAAACAAAACAAAACACTCAAAAATATTTTTGTGTTTGATCAACAAAGATTGAGCATGTGAAAACACATTTAATCAAGTACAATCACACAAATGAATATGGCATTCATTGAACATAGACTAGTGTGATGTGTGTGGATATCAAAAATGAGATAGTCCTTAGACCAATGTGAAGCGTCAATGATCAATTCAATCAAGGCATAAACAACTAGCACTAGATAATGTGACTTATCTCAATTATAGAAGCATGCATATATGACCTCCCACAAGAACTTGATAACAATTCTTTGAAGCTTTTCATTTGGCTACATATTCAACATATCATTTGCCATTTTTGAGCAAAGAAACTCTCATTGTGAGATAGATGCCTGAAATTTTTGATATTTCAATTAATGAGTTAGCCTTTGGCTTTTTGGGCATCTTTCATACATTTTATTTTGGTCGCTTTCCCTTTTTCCTAGTCAAATATTAGTATGTGCGACAGGCTTTTGCAGCTCTATATCTCTTTTCATTTGGAGATTTACATTTAGAGAGCTCTATAAAGCAAAAGAAATAAAAGGTGGGAAGATAAATAGGCATGAGTCTATGCATGTCTCAAGATCAACAAAACCATTCACTAATCATTCATGACAAGGTTGAAGATCTATTTACAACAATCACATAGATTTCAGAATTTCTTCCACAATGATATGAGTGCATAAGAGACAAGCTAATCTCGTTAAATGCACAGAGCCATTAGTACAAAGGTACAAGGCTAAACATGCTTTGAGACAAAACTCAACAAAGTGATCAAACTTTTTGGATTTTCAACTTTTTATGTGTTTTTGGATTTTTGACATGAAAGCAGTAGAAGAATGATCAAAAACAAGAAAAATGAAAAAGCATTTTAAACACAAACAAACCACAAATTAAACAGATACTAAAAAACACAACGCAAATAACCAATCATATCCACAAAGCATAGGAAGAATTGATGCATGGACATGTTATAATGCTTATGCATGAGTACCCTTTGTCACCCACACGTCACGTGCGTTTGGGGTGATATCCTTGACGGATCGGGTACGAGAGTTAGGACTTTCAAACCTCCTGTTGAAGCTCTCTAAGCAAGTGGTGAAGGCGCCAATCATTTTCATCACGTCCGTCATTCCAGAATCACGGTTTTGGCTCCTTGATTGCTCACCACCCCAAGACCTCAAGTCATTTCTTCTTCCTCGGGACCGAGGTACACTCGCATTGTTGTCTGCTCTTAGCTTTTGACAGTTTGGTCTAGTGTGTCCTTGCAATCCGCAATAGTGACAAATATAGTTTATTCTAGGACCCTGCTGCTGTCTTGGGAGAGATCTTCCTCTAGCTCCAAATCTGACTTCAGATTGATTTCGGGACTTGTTAAACATCCGTTGATTAGCCACATTCTTTTTCTTCTCAGCCTCAACTATCTCTGGAGTAGACTTATCAACAGCCGTCTCTTTGTTTTTCACAAACTTTACTTCCTTGGTGACTTTGGCTGATGAGCTGCTCCCTCCGGTATATCCCAACCCGGACTTGTCTGAGGCATGTCTTTGAGATGAAATAACATCATCTAGCTTCCTGGAGGAGACCCTATCTACCTTGGCATGAGCTTGTACTACCTCTTGCTCGAGAAACCTCACCTTCGTGTAAGCTTCTGATAGCTCACCATTAAGTGCTTCAATCTCACACTTTGCCTCCTTATATCTAACCAGCAGGCTTTTGAAATCTTCCTCAGCTCTCTTCATTTTCTTCACGGCTGCCTTTGCCACCTTTGTATACTCTCCTGATTTCTCAAGAAGTATTGCGTAATTCTTTTGAAGGCTGGATGCGTCTTCTTCTTCTTCTCCTTCTGATTCTTCAACAATCCCAATGGACTCCTCATCAGAACATTCACCCAGCTCATTCACAAGAGTACTCAAATCATCTGAAGATCCCACATGTGCAATGGTCATGAATGCTGAGTAATTTCCTTCTCCGTCACAGCTTTCTTCAGAGTCAGATTTTGATGAGTCTGAGTCACTCAAAGTAGTGGCATAAACCTTTCCTTTTGACTTCAAATAATTTGGACATTCCTTTTTGAAGTGTCCATGTCCGTTGCACTCGAAGCACATAATGTCCGAAGGAGATTGAGACTCCTTCCCTTCTTTCCTCGTAAACTCTTTCTTATCACCTCTTGAAGATGAAAATTTCCCTCTATTAAATGGTTTCCCACTGCCCTTCATCTTCAGAAATTTTCGGAAGTTCTTTACAAGATATGCCACTTCCTTTTCCACTCCATCTTCTTCGGAGGGATCATCCATTCTTTCGGTGATGGTTTTGAGAGCAAATGATTTACTCGTCTTGTGTGAAGGCAGTCCCAGTTCATATGTTTGGAGAGACCCAATCAGCTCTTGAATTTTGATCTCATCCAAGTCTTTACTCTCCTCTATGGCTGTGACTTTTGCTCTAAAACTTTCAGGCAAGGACCTCAAAATTTTTCTCACCACCTTGGTATCTTCAATCTTCTCACCAAGATTGAGTTTAGCAATGACAATTTCGTTGAGCTTCCCATAGAATGAATCAAACGATTCATCTTCACCCATCTTGAGCTCTTCAAATTTGGTGGTAAGCATTTGAAGCTTTGTGTCTTTCACCTTCTTAGTCCCCTCATAAGTTGTCTCCAAAATTTCCCAAGCTTCCTTGGCCACAGTCATGTGAGATATCCTGTGGAATTCATCAGGAGACATAGCACAGAAAATAGCATTTAAAGCTTTACTATTAGCATTGGCTGCTGCAAGAGCTGCCTTATCCCAATTGGCCTTAGGAGCCTCTGGTTTAGTCCAACCTATCTCAACCGCATCCCAAACGGTATCTTCTATAGAGCATAAAAATGCTCTCATTCGGACTTTCCAAAAAGCATAATTATTACCATCAAAAAATGGTGGAACAGTAAGAGATTGAGACCTATCCATCTCAACAAGGGGTCAAGGATCACACTTAGGTATTAACACCACAACAAGTGTACCCGCTCTGATACCAATTGAAAGTTCAATATGGGTATGAAACACCCTTGAACGTTTAGACCCCCAGATACAAAAATACCAATTCAAGCTTTATATCAAACAATTAATGTGCGGAATATGATAACAAGCTTATAACAGAATTGATAAAACAATCTAAGCCAAATATAAACACATCCACAGCAGTAAATATAAGGCAAAGATAAAGGAAAGAGAGATGCAAACACACGGACAACACACGATGTGTTATCGAAGAGGAAACCGAAGTCCTCGGCGTAAAACCTCTCCGCCGCCCTCCAAGCGGTGATAAAATCCACTAAAGAATATAGTTGGGATACATGAACAGCAGAAGACCCTCCAAGCCTAATCTACCCAAGTACCTAAGCCCTCCAAGCTTCTTGCTCCAACGAGGTTACGCCGAACCTATTTCTTCTTTAGCTTGCCGGATTCCGCTACTTGACCATAGCATCAACCAATGTATATTGGTTCCTTTCCAAACTGCTTCCCAAAGCACCAAATGGACCTTCTCACAGACGTGGGTGTGGTGAGATAAGGGTTTGGTAAATAACCTCTCAAGGGTATGACAATGGAGAGGAAGAGAGTAGAGGAATTTGTAGAGTCTCTTTAGATGAAGATTGGGGATGAGGCAATCTTGTTTTTCTCTAGGGTTTTCTCTCACAAAATTCTCTCTGGAAGCTCACCCAATATGATGGGTATAAGGGTGTATATATAGTAGGGTGAGAAGGGAACGCAAAACGTCAGTTTTTGCCAAACAGGGCAAGTTGGCGACTTGGTCTCGCGGCTTGTCCAAGTCGCGAGTTCATGTCGCGACATAACGGCCTGGCAAGTCTGGAACTTTTGTCATGTAGCGTGACAGCTGGCGCGACCCTTTAGCTTCCCAGTGTGCCTCTCACGTGCCAGCTTTTGGTGGCTTGCCAGTCGCGATCCACCCGCGAGCCCTAGCCGCGAACCTTTGTTTTTCTTGCACACTCTTAAGCTTTTCTTCACATCTTCTCACACACTACCCTTACAATTTTCCCACCTAAATACAGGGTTGCTAAGTGCTAAATTACAAGCAAATTGGTCACGGAATAAAACCAATTAAATGGTTGATTAAATTCAACCTTACAGCTTCCCACTTCTAGTGATATTTGCTACATTGTCCTAAAAAACCTTTTTCTTTAATTCTGTCATTTCTTTGGGAAGTATTCCCCATATAGCTACTGCCTCCTTCAAGGCTTCATCTTCTTCATCCTATATCCCTTGGACTTCTACGGCATTGACATTGACATTTATGGTCTCTATCAACTTTGAGCAATCCCATTCAACTTCATCTATGTGGACCCAATTTTGATATGGAGGAGGAGTCCTATGGTAATTGGGCAAAGGGTTTTTTCTAATGTTGGGTTTGGTGATGATGTTGGGATTTGGGAGGGTTCCATTAAGCATGAGATCTTGTATCTTGTGTTTGAGGTGAAAGCAATTGTCGGTTTTATGGCCAGACTTTTGGTGACAGTGGCAATATTCATTAAGGTTCCAAGAGGGAGGTTTGAGATTAGGCATGGGTGTGGGGTCTAAAGGCTTTATGAATCATTTGAAGGATATGGTACGATGTGTTAGGATTAGTGCCCTAAAATCCTATTGTATGCCATGTATGACATTATGTTTTATGTAATAAAATTCTTTTATTATTATTTAAAATAATGGTAACATGAATGTTTGGACATTATCATATAGTCCTTGAGATGCATAGTATGTGATTTAGTGATAGAAGATATAAATCACAAGTTCTTTGTAAAATCAAAATCTTAGTTCGTAGTCGGTGATGAAATTGGGCATTTCATCTGCAAAGACTATAACATATCAATTAAGATGATTTGTCTTGATCATGGAAGTGGAGATTTCTAGTTGATATGATAATATATTTTCAATGTATAAAACATATTGAACTGGACCGCTGTGAGATTTATCATTCTATCAACAACTGTCAAACGAATAATAAATCTCACGACTTCTCATTTACATAATCTCTCAATATTTAGGGAATAGTGAACTCGATCATGAAATATAGGTTGCTTTAATATATCAGGAGTGAGATCTAGACAAACGGTCAAAACCTCAGTATGTTAGGCAACCACACATAATGTTAAAGGAACACAGATTCTCAAGATGGAATTCATAGTCTCTTTATAGAGATATAAAATATTCCCTTGAGATAAGTTTAATGAGTTTATTTGTTCAGAGTGTTAGGCCTAACCACTTAGTAAAGAGTTACTAAAGTTTATATTTTATGAACTTAGATTTCATAAAATATATATGAATAACTTAAAGGATTAAACCGGATACTTAAGGAACAAGATGTAGTAATCTTCAAAGTGATAGTTACACATTATGACTTTTTATTACTACGAATATTTTTATGAAGGGATTAAATGTTTAATAAAGTCTTGAGATATAATTTATTAATAAGGCCTAGAGCGCAATTATATTTATACAGTGGTATTAAATAAAATTAATGGTAACTTTGGGCTTGTCAAGAGTTGACAGATAAGTCCAAAGCCCATTGGAGCTAGAGCTTTATATGTCCCTTTTGGTCCCACTCTAAACCACACATTAAAACCCAATTGGGCTGGCCCAAAAGGCTAACCCAATTAGGTAATCATATATTTATTTAATAAGAGTTATTAAATAAATGTAATTGCCAAGTGTAGAAAAATATGTGTGGTTAAAAGGAGAAAGAATAGGAGTTCTTCAATAAGAGAGACACTTGGTTATTCTCTTGAAAGATCACATATAGAACTGATTGAGAGACCACCCATCTTGGGTACATTGTGGAATTGGAGTGAAGATTGAAAGGCATCTCAAGTCCAATCTTCATCTCTTTTGAATTTCACTGCATCAAGCTATGCTCTGTCATTCTTTATTTCCAAATCTCAGATGTTACATGCTATCTCACATGAATGAAGTAGATCTTCATATTCCGCTGCGTGTTTTTGTATGAGATACAAAACTGTATTTTCCATGTGTTTTTCCTACATGATTGCGCTTACATTCATGGGATTCGGTGCTTTAGCGGTGGTCCCCCCTCCATATGTCTTCTTGGTTGGTGGCTTGCTTTCCCCTTTCTCTAATTGTCCATTATTGAAAGCATCTTTAATTATTGTCCCACAATCATATTACTCTCCAAATGAACTAATAGGTGATGACAAAAGCCTACTATTATAAGCCGAAAGCAAGTTCTTGATGATCATGTTGATTTGGTCTTTCTCATTTGGCCTATTGACTATTCTAGATGCCTTGTTCTTCCATCTAGTCATGTATTCGGAAAACGTCTCCCCTATGCCTTGTTTGGTGGTCTCTAAATCCCTTAGAGTCACATCAATCATGATGTTGAAGATGAATTGGTCCATAAACAACTTCACTAGCTCATTCCACTCCTTGGTTTTGCTTGGATCAAGGCTATAGTACCACATTGATGCACCTCTTGTGAGTGAGAGAGGAAACACATGCAAGGTTGCTTCTCATCTAGCCCCTTCATTTTCGCAATGCTTAGGCACCTTCTTATGTGTTACTTTGGATCCCTAGTCCCATCAAATTTTTCCACATCAAAGATCTTGAACTTGGGAGGCAATGCAATAGGAGCCTTTGAGCTTACTCCCTCCATATTTTCCCTTATAGCTATGATTTTCGTGGTGAGCCTCTCAAATTGCTTGTTTTTCTCATACTCCACTTTGTCTTTTTCATCCCATTCTTCAACTTCCTCCTCATCATCATAGATTTCCACATGTGTGGATTTCTTGAGCCTAGATTCTTCCAACCTATGAGGCGTCCTCCCATTTTCTTAAGAGCTTCTCCATGTTCATCCAAAGCTTTAAGGATCCTTTGTGCCATTGGGTCTTCCATGGAGGTAGCCATTGTCTCTTAGGGGTTTTCTTCTTCTTGGTATGTATCCTCTATCTTGATCAAGTGCCTTCCTTTCTCTTAAATCCAAATGGGAGTAGGGACGTGTTTTCTTGACTTTGGCAATGCAATGATGCCTAAAAGGAAGCCCCATTTTTATTAATTTTATGTCCCAATTAAAAGGTTCCTTTTACTTTTTAGATGTTCTTAGAAAATTATTAAGTTCATTTTAATGTAGGCCCAATTACAATATCACTCCCTTTCCTCTCGTGGATCCTTGCCCCTTGCTTCATTGGGCTTTGGTCCATTTACAATAAAGCTCTCATCTTACTCTCGTGGACTTTCATTATAATGTACTTTATAATTTTCAATCCTTTTGTCTCAAACTTGGGCCTACAATGTATTCATCACCTTTGGGCTTTTTATTTTTATTTCATCATTTTTTTTCTTTGAAATAGCCCTCTAGCTAGAATATTTTGTGGCCTTCCTTTCAAAGTCTATGGAATTCTCATCATTTTGGGCCTTCGCATACAACAAAAAGACCAAAGATTAGGGGGCTTTGAAAGTTCAATTAGTGTGTAAAAAACTAATAAATGTTTAGACCCCCAATTTTAACAATACCAACAAGCTTATACACAAACAATATATGTGCGGAATGATGAATATAAGCTATAACCATATAGGTAAAACACTTTAAATCATAATTAATCACAAACATAGCAGTAATTAAAGGTAAAGAGTAAGGGAAGAGAGATGCAAACACAAAGATCACATCGGCACGTGTTATCGAAGAGGAAACTGAATAACTCGGCGAAAAACCTCTTCGCCGCCCTCCAAGTAGTCAAATGATCCATTAAAGAATAAAGTTGGGATACATGAATAGCAGAAGACCCTCTAAGCCTAATCTACCCAATGCATTTAAGCCCTCCAAGCTCTTTACTACAACAGGGTTACGCCTAACCTTGTCTTCTTTAGCTTCTCGAATCCCGCAATAAGCCCATTGCATCAACCAAATAAATTGGTTATCTTCGAACTGCTTCCCAAGCACTAAAATACCTCCTCACTGATATGATTATGGTGAGATAAGGATTTGGCAAAATGTACCTCTCAAAGATATGTCAATGGAGATGGTGGGAGTAGAGGAATTTGGGGAATCAAATGACAAAGATTATGGATGAGTCAATCTTGTGTTTTTCTAAGGTTTCTCTCTCAAAATTCTCTCTAGAAGCTCTTAACATTTTATAGGTATAAGGGTATTTATAGTAGTGTATGTGAGGAATTCGAAAAGTCAGTTTTCATCTAAACAGGGCATTCTGGCGACTCAGTCTCGCTAGTGGAACGAGTCGCGAGCTAACTGCCTAGCCAGACTTTACATTTTGTATTGTAGTGCTCTAGCTGTCGTGACCCTTCAGTTTCCTGCATGCTTCACATGTGTGCCATTTTGGCGACTTGCCAGTCGTGAGTTTATCGTGAGATCTAGTCGTAAGACTACTCTTGAATGCATATAACTTGAGTTTCTTCAAACTCTCTCACACACAATCCTTACATTATTCCCACCTAAATACAGGGTATTTAATTGCTAAAATACAATCAAATTTGACTCAGAATAAAGCCAACACTTGATTGAATAAATTCAACCTTACAAGTTTCATTTTGGATTTGAAGGATATTGGATGCTAAGTCCATAGCATACTTGTTAACTTTGGTCCAAAGTCCTCTTTTCCAAAAGGCCTTTTGATTTGGGCCCATGATAGCAATTAGGCTATGGTTTTATGAAACTTTCAAGTTAAGATATACCGTTGGATTTAGGGACAAGCCTCATAAATGTGATAACTTCTTTTCTTTTGTCCCACAACATCTTAAGGTATACCATAACTTTAGGGTCATCCCTTCCATTTTTATACCTTTTATTTGTCCTTTAGAATTAGGTGAACACATGATATATGGTTGAATAAACGAGAGGATATAGAGGTACCCTTCATGGTAGGATCTAGGATCTCTTTAGTGTGGGTAGGCTTCCTAAGGCTAAAGGGATAGATAAGTAGGTCACTCATAACTAGTCGTAAGACTACTCTTGAATGCATATAACTTGAGTTTCTTCACACTCTCTCACACACAATCCTTACATTATTCCCACCTAAATACAGGGTATTTAATTGCTAAAATACAATCAAATTTGACACAGAATAAAGCCAACACTTGATTGAATAAATTCAACCTTACAAGTTTCATTTTGGATTTGAAGGATATTGGATGCTAAGTCCATAGCATACTTGTTAACTTTGGTCCAAAGTCCTCTTTTCCAAAAGGCCTTTTGATTTGGGCCCATGATAGCAATTAGGCTATGGTTTTATGAAACTTTCAAGTTAAGATATACCGTTGGATTTAGGGACAAGCCTCATAAATGTGATAACTTCTTTTCTTTTGTCCCACAACATCTTAAGGTATACCATAACTTTAGGGCCATCCCTTCCATTTTTATACCTTTTATTTGTCCTTTAGAATTAGGTGAACACATGATATATGGTTGAATAAACGAGAGGATATAGAGGTACCCTTCATGGTAGGATCTAGGATCTCTTTAGTGTGGGTAGGCTTCCTAAGGCTAAAGGGATAGATAAGTAGGTCACTCATAACTAGGTGGTCTAAGATTCCAACCGAAGGCCTAAGGGGACCCCATAGTGGATTGGTAGCAAACCTTTAATGTACTCAAGGCCCATTATAGGCAATGGCACCGACTATGAGTTAGTGGGATGAACTTCGAAAAATTTGGGCCCGAATGGAGCCTTCCATCCTCCCAATCATCACCAACCAAGGTTAAAGGACAAAAAGAACAAGTGAATGTGTGTGCAACAAGTATTGAAAATGTTTTTATCAAGATTAAGAAATAAAACACATAGGAATTAAACTCACTATCCCTAGTGGAATCGCCACTATGGGCACAACAAAAATGGAGTCGCCACCTAGTTATATGGTCCAGGAACCCAAGATCTTACTACCAGAGTTTGGGTTTTAAGTTTAGGTACGCTCTTGGGAAGGTGTTAGACACCCAAGATCATCCAACCCTAAGGTTGGCTTCCCATCATTGTGTCTTATATCTTAACCTCATTAAAAGCACTCTTAACACTTGCATCTATACTCACACACAAACTAACATACATCTATGCATACAATCATGGTATCTTTCATCCCAAAACACACATACTTATCAATCTAAAACAAAGGAGAGCCAAGGCACAAAAGAAAACCCTAGCCTTCATCTAACATGTGAAAACCTATCGTGCATCTACAACAAGGCAACAAGAAAACATATTACAAAACCCTAATCATATATCTAAGCATGTACTATCATATAATCAAGGTTAAACCCTAATACAATGCATGGATATTACTAATGCATGACTTATCATTTACTAACCTCTCAGCAGCATAGAACCTATGGCATCAATGTATGCAGGCTAGATCATGCGTACGCAGATCCTTACCCAAAAGACCTAATATACACAGAAACAGAGCAATAGCCAAACAAAATGTAGAACGTAAAATCTAGCAACCTAACATGCTTAAAGACATAAAGAAAACCAAAAACTAACCTAAACAAAAATGTGTAAGCATAAACTAAACAAAAGAAATAGACTAAAACAAAGATTAAAGGCATAAAAGAAAAATAAAAGTTTAAAAAGAATACCTTAAAGCAAAAGCTCCTAGGCTTCATTTTTTACCGTTCCCCTCATCAAATCTATCACAACTCAATAAAATAGTGATTAACAATCTTAAACTTAAAGGATTGAGGTCAGAAATGGTCCCAATCAAATAAAAAATGACTTGAGTATGTTCTGTGAAAAACTCCCTTTTGATTCACTATTTTTTAGTGAATCTTAGGTTTTTCCCGTGTGATTTTTGTGTGTTTTGAAAATATACCATGTAAGGCTTTATATAGTGGAAAAAATAGGGTTTGGAATGGATCCTAGACAATGTGGGTTTCATTCAAAATCTCAGCCGTTATTGCAAAAAACTTGTCTTTCTTATACTTCTGAAATGCTAGCTGCGTGCACAGGAATGTGCCTACGTACGCATGCATTGGCTAGCGTACATAGCCCACGAACCACGTACATAGGCCGAGGGCTACTTTGGTCAATTTATTTCCAAAAATAGGTTTTTTGCTCATTTAAAAGGTTATATTTTCCATTTTTATACTCCATAAGTCAATTTAATATCTAATTGGGCCCCAAATTGGACTTGGGCCTTAGAATTCAAGCGTCATTGGGGAACAGGGGCCTGGGTCGTAAGGGGTACAAAATGCAGTGTCTACAACCATTGGAGAAAAATGAAGAGGCGGGAAGGTTTGATGACTAAACTACATGTAATTTAGGCCCCCCACTAAACTACATGTAGTTTAGCAAAAAAAAAAAAAAGATTCAAAATATACCTAGTGGACTCCCAAAAGGTTGGAAATGCAAAGCAAAATTCAAGAATGCAACCAACAATGACAGAAATACCCTCAGTAGGGTGGAAAACACTCAAAGCATCTCTAGTGGATTGAAAGGATCAAGAACATCCCTCAATAGATTGGAAATCACTAAGGAAACTCTCTTGTGAGTTAAGACCATCAACCAAATACCTAGTAACTCACAAGATAAACAAAATTTTCCCAATTATCATGGAGGAGTCGCTCGCATGTCCAAGGCATAAGGACAACTCCCTTGAAGGTTGTGAAGAAAAGAATTCCCCCAAAGAGTTGAGGAAACTCCCTCGTGAGTAGAATCAACACAAGTTCTCTAATGACTTATGAAGGAGAAGAAGAAAATTATCCCCAATGAACTACACACCATCAGAGACTTCCTTGTAGGTCAAAATTACCAAGAAGGCTCCTTCGTGGGCCACCAACACACTCCTCAGTGAGGCTTTCATTTCAGTGGATCATTCACCAAGGACTTCTTCATAAGTCGAAACTAATAAGGCCACTTGTGCACATATCCCTCAAGAATTGAATATGTAGGCACAGGCCTTACACAAGTTAGAAAAGAAGAATACAAAACTTATCCACATATCCCAAGGGAATTGAATATGTAGGTATAAGCCCCATACAGATCAAAATAAAAAAGATAGAGACAAAAGTCACCCAGAGGCAAGAGCCTCACCAGAATAGAAGAGATAGAGATGGAGACAGAAGACAAGTATTACCTAGAGGCACAAGCCACCTAGAGAAGTTTCCCCACACCACAGATATATACATACATACATACATATATATATATATATACTTTTAAGCGCGTAAGAGCACCTTGTTTGTTTGATTGATGGTTGAGGCCATTGGCTATGTTTGTTTGTCTTTTTAGTGACTTTAGGATAGTAAGTCACTCACCTTTTGCTTACAATTGGCAAAACAAGTTCTAGGATAGTGAACCTATCCTTGCTCGTTTCTTAAGTAACAAAGGTGGACTTCGAATATACGAATCCATGCTACTCTGTGGAGTTGCACCCCACCCCATGTATGCGTGTTGTTTGCCACGTGCGTAGCTTGGGCCCGAGCCGTATGTCAAAAGAAAATGTCTCTTATTCTTTTAATTCCACTAGCAGAGCTTACGAATCAAAAAAATGGGCATTTGTAGACACTGTATTTTGTACCACTTACAACTCAGGTCCCCATTCTCCAATGATGTTGGAATTCTAAAGCCCAAGGTTTGTTTAGGGCCTGATCAGATTGAAATTTACTTAAGAAATGTGTTTTAGTAAAAAATATAACTCTTCTATGAACTAAATAAGCTATTTTTGGAAAAGAAAGGCCTCGAAAACCCTAAGGCATGCGTACTGATACATGCATATGTGCACGCATGCCTAACATTGCGTATGCATGCTTCATGCATGTGTACGCATACACGGGCATGGGCGTGCATGCTAGGGTTCTAGAAACTAAGGCAAGTTTTCTACATTTAAAACTTGGTTTAGAACAAATCCCACAACGTTTAGGAGTTATTCCAAACCCCTATTTTCTGACTACAAAAAGTACATGGTACCTTTTCAACAGACATAGAATTCAGGAGCTAAAACATAAGATTCGCTAGAAATAATGAATCAAAGAGAGAGTCTTTCACAAAATACCCTCAAGTTAATATTGTTCTAATTAACTTGTTTTAAAATACTCTAAACCATAATTAATCACAAACACAGCAGCAGTTAAAAGGTAAAGAGTAAGGGAAGAGAGATGCAAACATAAAGAAAACATCGGTGTTAGGACATATGTGTTTCACTTGTTAAGAACAATTTCATTCTTTTATGTAGTTGGCTAATCCTTTGACAAAACGCACTTTACTTGTAATTGGGTAGATCTAGGATGTATTTAATACTTTAAGAAACATGTTGTTCAAGTCTAGTATTAAAGCCATGAAGATTGGACCAAGAAACAAGTGAAGAAAAACTATTCATTAAAGCTGGACAGATAGCTCAACACCTGCGGACAGATAGCTCGACAGCTACTTGACACCTCTCGATAGTTGGCTATCTATCGAGCTTTTTAGCTGATTCTTATCGCAATCTCGATAGCTTCTTGATAGCTGGTGGATCGATCGAGAAAGCTTCTGTCCCCTCGACACCTCATCGATAGCTGTATCTATCGAAGTTTAAATCTCAACACTCGACACCTGCTATCTATCGAGGTTACAAAAATCAAAATTTTCAGACCTGATTTTTAGGCCAGGCTTATGTATTTGTGTAGGGTTTCTTTTCTCACAACCCTAGACCTATATAATGCTTATTTTAGAGGTTGTCACAAAAAAGAATACGAGGAGAACATATGCAAAAGGTGACTGATACCTTATTCTCTCTGAAAGAAGCTACTACGTCTTTGCGCCATAGAGTTTTGTAACCAAGTGCTTCTTGATCTTCATTGTTGATGAAGTGAAGAACTTTGCAGCCAACATTCGTCTTCCTTAAGTTGGTGAGTGAGTCACGTACTGGGATTCGTGCAAAGGAGTTAGTCACGTACTAGGATCTGTGTAACAAAAAGGGTGGCATTCATATATTGAAGAGTTCAGAGATTCTGAAGCGGTAGAAGGTTTCTGCTGTGAGTTCATCTACGAGGATTTTAGAGTCTAGGGACAAAGGTTTTGTACTAGATCTGAAACTTCTCTTTACTATAGTGGATTGCTTTTCGGGAATGTTTCCCCCCATGTTTTTTACTGTGAAACTAGTTTGCTTCATTGGTTTTCCTAGGTCATCATATCTTGTCTTATTTATTTTTTCGCTGCATGATTTTGACATGATATTGATGTTTGTTTATTTTAACAGTTTTATTCGTAATAAATCTAATTAACAACTTGGGTTTAAAACTTGTTAATTCTATCAACCGGGGTCTAAATTTTCCAATAACTGGCATGTGTTATCGAAGAGGAAACCAAAGAACTCAGCAAAAACTTGAGGACTCTAAAGGGTATAGAGGAAGAGATTGAGGACTCTAAAGATGAAGATGAAAGTGAAGATGAGAATGAGGATCTAACATTCATAATTGATGAGATTATCAAACTTCTTCAGTTTAGGAAAAAGGATAAGGGCATACCTCCTAGGAAACCTAAATCCTTTAGGAAGGGCAAGAATGAGAAACCCTTTATTCAATGCCATGAGTGCAAAGGACTTGGTCATATGAGGATAGAGTGTCCAAACTACCTCATGAAAGAAAAGACTAATGAGTCAAAAGATAAAAGGTTGGTTGCTATTTGGAGTGATACTGAGGATGACTCTTCCGATGAGTATATGGATGAATGTCGCCATGTTATGGCCTTTGCTGCTATAACCAATAAGGTGATTGTGGAGAGTGCTAGTGACAATGATGATTCTTCTTCTGATGAAGTATCCAAGAAGGTGACCCTTCAGGAAGCCTATGATAAGCTATGCACTAAATTCATAAAATCTAAAAAGACTTCTCATCTTTGTAGAAAAGAGCTTAATGAGGTGAAAACTGAAAAAACTGATCTGTTAGTCAAACTAGATGAGACTACAAGGTTAGTTGAGATTCTTATTGTAGAGAACACCTCATTAGAAGAGAAGGTTAAGAATCTTGAGGTTGAGCTTAGTTAAGCTAGAACTTAAATAGAGAGGATGTCTAGTGCAAAGCTTGATGAGGTATTAAGTGCTCAAAAGCCTAGTTCTAATAAGATTGGCTTAGGATATGCTGTTTCCTCCAGCACCTCTTCCACGGCTTCTGGATCAAAGACTGTCTTTGTGCCCCAATCTGAGAAAGGTGATAAAGGTATGAAATCTAAAACTGATTTGGTTAATTCTAAATCCTCTGTTAAACCTCATGTTTGTCACCATTGTGGTGTTGCTGGACATATTCGTCCTAATTGCTTTAAATTGTATCCTCATAAGCAATTATCCAAACAGTCATAGGTTTCCTCTTAAGGACTTACACCTTTGTTTGGAGGGTTATTAAAAGATTTGAGCTTTTTGATTTCAGGAGAATTCTAATTCTTCTATGTCCTTTAGTAGACATACTAGGACACGTGTCTTTTCATCTTCACGGCCAAAGACTCGTGCTGTGTGGGTGAGAAAGGAGCCTAGGATTTAATTGTCTTTTCTGCTTGTCCTCTGCTTTAATTCTTTCTATCTAAAGTAGGACTCTCTTTGCTTGATTTCTTATTTATTTTTGGAATCATACTTTCATGCATTTGCTCCTTTCTATCATGCCTTTATGCATATGCATCTTTCTTTCATGCTTTCATGATTGTTTGTCTGTTTTTGTTTGGTTGTTTAGTTTTTATTTTGTTTTGTTTTCAAAATAAAAATAAAAAGGAAAAATAAGAAAAATACAAAAATAGTGTGTGTTTGTGTACATTGGTACTTGTGTACCTTGGATGGCCATTGAAACAAAGTTTTCTAAACTTTGTATCTCTTGTAGTTTAGATGAGCATCTTTATGCACAACTAAGCAAGTAAGCTTTGGGCTCTTGTTTGTGATGAGTAAGATTAAGTTATCTCTTGGACTTAACACTCATATTACTCTTTTTGATGGGAAGAACTAGAAAATCCTAAGAGAAAGGCATAAATAACTATCTCACTACTATTACCTGCCAATCATAATATGACACCTGTATGCTTCGGCATAGCAAAAGTGCAATGTCAATGACATTTGTGTGCTTCGGTATAGCAAAATTGGAATGTCAAATATCGATGGGTATTTCTTCTCTCTCTCTCTCTCTCTTATATGCCCATGCATGATATGCTAAATAAAAAGAAAATATGCAAAGAAAATAAAAGGCAAAAAGATCAAAAATGCTTTTAAAAATGATTGCAAGCGTGTATTCTAGGAGATGTGGGAGTTATAAGATGTACCTCGAAGGTGATAGTCCCCATCAAATAGTTATGATTATGTGTGAGTTAAATTGATTTTCTCATATCTCAAATCATCATAACATGTATACACTTATGCAATCTTGCAATGTTTTTCACACACAACACGTAATACTCTTTACTACTCTTGATACATGTGTAGGTACAATGTGATTTGGCCAGCACAAGGTTTTACATGTGCTAATGTATACTCACTAAACTGTCTTAACTTGTTTTTGAAATATAAAATTGGTTAGACTTGTTTAGTGTGTGTGTGTATGTTTTGGGATCTATGTGCTTAACATTTTTTCTTGTTAAGAGATTTTTTTTCCACATGTTTTGCATCCTTCTATTATCTTGTCATCCATAGCATCTTGTTTCATTACATTCATGCATTTATATGGATTTCTTTGTACCCCCTTGATCATCCTTGATCATCTTTATGTTTCTTGGGTGAAGCTTTTTAGCTTCTTGTACCTTTTGTCAATCATGACAAAAAGGGGGAGAAATTGTGGAGAAAATATGGTTTCTTTTTATAAGATTCTACATGTTAGGGGGAGAAATACATGCCTCTGTAAGGGAGAGATGTGTTTCATCTTGTTAGGGGGAGTGCTTACCTCTTTCTTCTTGTACATTGGGTCTTGTGACCATTTTTATATACACTGTGCTTATCTTTGTTATATGATATGATGATGTATGTTTTCTTCACCTACCTCTACATGTGTTGTTTCTTTTCTATCTCCATACACTTGTTTCTTATTACTTGTATGCAATCTATTATTTTTGTTTCATACTAAGATGCCTTGATGAGTTTTGTTTAAAGTGCTTCAGAAATACAGGTTGTCAAAGTCTACTTGCCATAAACTCTCTTCTTATAAAGTTTTTCAAGAGTTTGTGTTAGGATAGATTTTACTGTATTCAACAAGTGAATATGAGTTGAGTGATTTATGACTTCTCTCATATGTTCATTTATTTGTTGTGGTTTTGTCACGGATTGCCAAAGGGGGAGATTGTTAGGATATATGTGTTTCACTTGTTAAGAACATATGTCATTCTTTTATGTAGTTGGCTAATCCTTTGACAAAACGTACTTTACTTATAATTGAGTAGATCTAGGATGTGTTTAATACTTGAAGAAACATGTTGTTCAAGTCTAGTATTAAAGCCATGAAGATTGGACCAAGAAACAAGTGAAGAAAAGCTATTCATTAAAGCTGGACAGATAACTCGACACTTGCGGACAGATAGCTCGATAGTTGCTCGACACCTTTCGATAGCTGGCTATCTATCGAGCTCTTCAGCTGATTCTTATCGCAATCTCGATAGCTTTTCGACAGCTGGTGGAACGATTGAGAAAGCTTCTGTCCCCTCGACATCTTCTCGATACCTCCTCGATAGTTGTATTTGTCGAAGTTTAAATCTCGACACTTACTCGACATCTGCTTGACACCTATTATCTATCGAGGTTACGGAAATCAGAATTTTCAGATCTGATTTTTGGGCCCGGCTTATGTATTTGTGTAGGGTTTCTTTTCTCACAACCCTAGACCTATATAAGGCTTATTTTAGAAGCCGTCACAAAAAAGAATACGAGGAGAACATATGCAAAAGGTGACTGATGCCTTATTCTCTCTGAAAGAAGCTACCACGTCTTTGTGCCTTAGGGTTTTGTAACCAATTGCTTCTTGATCTTCATTGTTAATGAAGTGAAGAACGCTGCAGCCAACATTCTTCTTCTGTGCAACAAAAAAGGTGGCATTCATATATTGAAGAGTTCAAAGGTTCTGAAGTGGTAGAAGGTTTTTGCTGTGAGTTCATCTACGGGGATTATAGATCTAAAACTTCTCTTTACTATAGTGGATTGCTTTTCGGGAACGTTTCCCCCTAGGTTTTTTACTGTGAAACTAGTTTGTTTCATTGGTTTTCCTGGGTCATCATATCTTGTCTTATTTATTTGTCTGCTGCATGATTTTGACATAATATTGATGTTTGTTTGTTTTAAAAAGTTTTATTCATAATAAATCTAATTAATAACTTGGGTTTAAAACTTGAAAATTTTATCAATCGGGGTCTAAATTTCCCAACAACCAGCATGTGTTATCGAAAAGGAAATCGAAGAACTCGACAAAAAACCTCTACGCCCCCTCCAAGCGGTCAAATAGCGAAAGACCTCCAATCCTAATCTACTCAATGCTCCTAAGCCCTCCAAGCTTCTTGCTTTAACAGGGTTAAGCCTAACCATATCTTTTTTAGCTTCCCGAATCCCACAGTAAGCCCATTGCATCAACCAAGTAAATTGGTCATCTCCGAATTGCTTCCTAAGCACCAAAATACCTCCTCACTGATATGGATATGGTGAGATAAGGTTTTGACAAATGTACCTCTCAAGGATATGTCAATGGAGAGGGTGAAAGTCAAGGAATTTGGAGAATCAAATATCAAAGATTATGGATAAGTCAATCTTGTCTTTCTCTAGGGTTTCTCTCTCAAAATTCTCTCTAGAACCTCTCTACATTTCGTGGGTATAAGGGTATTTATAGTAGTGTACGTGAGGAATGTGAAAAATCATTTTTCTACATAATAGGGCATTCTGGCAATTCAGTCTAGCAAGTAGGACAAGTTGTGAGTTTGAGTCGTGAGCTAACTGCCTGGCTAGACTGTACGTTTTGTCCTGTAGTGCTCCAGTTGTCGTGACCTTTCAGTTCCCTACATGCTTCACACGTGTGCCACTTTGGCGACTTGCCAGTCGCGAGGCTCTCACACATAACCCTTACATAATTCCCACCTAAATATGGGGTATCTAATTGCTAAAATACAAGCTAATTTGGAATGGAAGAAAGCCAACATATGATTAAATAAATTCAACCTTACAGATTTAGTTTTTGTTTTGTTTGTTTTTTTGTTTTCTAGGTTAGGGTTTAGGGTGTGTATGTGTACGTATGCTTACTTGAAGCATATGTACGCATACAATTGGCCTACATACACAAGCCCTATGTATGCAAACACATACTCATGCCCAAAAACCCTAATTCGAACCTTTTGGTTTCTATTTCTTTGCTTTACTTGTTTAATATGTCTCTATTCTGTCCTAGTTTTCTGTATGTACATGTCTTTGCCCCCATGTGTTGTTGTTTGTTTGCTCTTTCCATGCTAGTTAGGTTTTGATTCTTTGTCTTGCCATGAACATGCATATGATATGATCATGCATTGATGCATAGAAGTTGTGATGCAGTGGGGTAAGTAAGGTAAGTCATGCATTTGTTTGAGACATGATTTTGTCTTAGGTTGATGAATATGAATATGTTAGTTCGGATGCCATGCCTTTGATGTCTAAAATGCAATAACATGTTTGTTTGATTTTGTTATGATTTGTTTCTACCCTTAGATATGATATGATGTTGTGTGTGACAGATGTATGTTCGAGTTTGGTATGAAAAATGTCATGTTGATTGCTTAGATGTATGCATGTGTGTGAGTCTAGACACGTGCTCTAGTGGTAGATCAGTCCTTGCATGAAGGGCGCTATATTTATGGTTACTAGACCTAATCAAGGTGGCAACTCCATTTTTTTCTCCGCCACGGTCCACCCGGCTGAGGCTTATTCCCCTTGTTGCGTTCATAAGGGTGTTTTATGAAAACTTCCTTTTTGATTCACTATTTCTAGGGAATCTTATGCTTTTCCTCCTGGATTCTATGTGTTTTGAAAAGGTACCATGTATGGCTTTTTATAGTTAGAAAATATGGGTCTAGAACGGCTCCAAGACAATGTGGGATTCATTCCAAACCAAGTTTTAAATGCTAAAAACTTACCTTTCATAGTTTCTATAACCCTAGCATGTGCACGCTTGCCCGTGTATGCGTACGCATGCATGAAGCATGCATAGGCAGAGCTTGAGCATGCGTGTATGCATACTCATGCCTTACGGTTTCCATGGCCTTTCTTTTCTAAAAATATCTTATATAGTTCATAAAAGAATTATATTTTTTTGAAAGCACTTTCCTCAAGTCAATTTCAAACTGATTGGGCCTTAAACTAACCTTGGGCTTTAGAATTCCAACATCATTGAGGAACGAGGGCCCAAGTCATAAGGGGTACAAAATACGGTGTACTTTGTACTCTTGCAAACTATATTTTTTCATGTGTCATCTAAGTTTACAAACTGCATGTTATGCTTTTGCAATTGTTCTTTACTTACTTACAAACTATCATCTTGCAAATTGTCATCTTGTAAACATTATCTTGCAAACTATAATTGCATCTTGTTTTCTTGCAAACTGTCATCTTGAAAACTGTATCTTTGTCTTGCAAACTATCATCTTATGAACTGTATTGTGGTCTTTTCTTTTCAACAATGAGCCTTGAACTATAGCCTCACTGCCCATGGTGCAGATGTGGACCTAAGGGACTTCTCCTTAGTTCATGCTTATCTCAACAACATCTACTCTGAAGATGTGAGTAAAATTCTTCTTTCCTAACTGTCATAGCATGTTTCAAAGGTCATCTCTCTAGCCATATGTGCTTTTTACAGGTCACTCGTGGGTCTTGGGTGGGTGTACCTCCCATTGTTGGCTGGTTTAGAGACGACTACCATCATCTCTTCTGCGGTTGGTGTAGGTCTAACGGTTCTTTACATGGCTTAGAGAAATTCTTATTAGCTGGCGAGTGCGGACACGCCTCAAGTTCTGATGGATTCTCCCTCGTTCATGCTTGCCTCACTCTCGATAATTAATGTTGAGTATTAGCTGTGGAGGAATGGCATCCCCTATTCTGAGTGGCTTGTAGGCGATCTTGCCTATGAGGAGTTCAACGAGACTCGCCTCATGACCTACTTTCCTATTGTAGTATGTATCCTCTCTCTTTCATCTTTCTTTTCTCTTTATCTTGCATATGTTGCATATGATAATACTCAATCGTGGTGATCATGTTAGGATGCAGCTGGTCTCGCCACAGGTGACCCTGTTGACCCTACCCATTTGCCTTGGTCGGTCTATACTTATGGTCCTGATTGCTTTGCTTTTGAACGTCTTGTAGGACATAACCCAAATATCATGGGTTATCCCCTCCCTCCAAGTACACAAGCAGCGGGTTCTCTTTATCCTTGTCTTCCTTCTCTTTCTTCATTTCTTTCTTTCATCTGCACCCTTTGGGCTTGTCTTAAAATTGTCTTCTTTTCAAATCTAGCCCACTGTGGTGGAGCACGAGGAGCTTTTTTGGCTTGCTAGGAACCTCAAATTAGAGGTGACCAAGTATTCTAGGCAAATCTATGGGCCTAGAGGGTATACCCACCTGGGTGATGATGATGATGATGGTGATGACCCTGAGATGACTCCGAGCTATCGACCGAGGGAGACACACTACCGATGATGCTTTTGCAGTTCAGACACACAAACATAGACAGACACAGCATAGCCTATTTCTAGTTCATTTTCTTTTTTCTTTTTATAGCGTATATATCTTCTGCACTTTAGATTTTAATTGAAACATTAGGTTATATTTTAAGAACATCTTTATATTTCTGCTTTTATTTTAGGACATGTACTTATTTGCAACTTATGGGATATTTGGATATGATGCATCTTATATTATCTTGTTTTTTCTTTTTTATTTTCCTCTTTCAAGCTTGAAAATCTAAGCTTAAATCTGCCTTGGGTAATCATTTGGGCTGTAGGAGTCATAAGAGAAGCCTTGGTATGGAAATTACACTCCAAATAGGAAAGGGAATTTGAAACCCTAATGAACCTATACACGTACGCATCGACTATGTGTGCGCATCTATGACCATGTGTGTGCATGCTGCCAGACAGAAAACCCTAGACGACTTCTTTCATTATAAAATAGGCGCGAGAGGCTTCTAAACCTTCATAAAATGTGTTTTAAACCTAGGAACTATTCTGTAAGGTCCCCAATGGCAGAATTCACTCCTTTGGAGGTCTCAATGTTGATTAACAAGCTTAATCTCAATTTCAAAGATTCTTTCATCCCTTTTGGCCTTTCTTTTATTTCTTTCTTTCATCAAATCAAAGTGAATGAGCCTCTTCTACATGTAGCCACTGAGTTTTGGATCCCCACTCGGCATGTTTTTCAATTCAACATTGTGGAATTATGCCCCATTCTTAAAGAATTTGGTGCAATCATGGGTAAGCACGACTTCGATACTATCATTCTTCCTACTCTCGAGGAAGATCTTTCTGACCTAGCTCATCAATAAATTGAATTCCTTCATGGTTTTCAAGTATTTCTCTAAGATGGATGTCCCTTTGGTCGGGGCAAAGCATTCTCATCATCTCAATCCTTTTTGCCTTTGCATTCTTGCAAGGTTCTTCTTGGTGCATAAGACACCTCGTGTGGATCTAGGAATTCTTCATGTGGTCAAGAATCTAGGGAGTGGGAGCCCAATAGCCATCATCTTGGCTGAAATCCTCAGTGATTTGGATGTTGTTCGTAGGGAGGAAGCAACATTCTTTGCAAGGAGTCCCCTTCTTCTTCAGGTACAATCCCTATTTTTTGCCTAGTTTCTCAACCTAATGAGATTCCTCTAATTTTAGCATAGATTGCATTTCAATATTCAACCCAAGGGGGCTCTTTATATCGTCTTTGAATATTTCTCTCTTTCTTTTTCTTTCTTTGCTTTATCTTTTATTTTTCCACTCACACT
The DNA here is from genome assembly GCF_002906115.3 of Quercus suber. NCBI lineage: Eukaryota > Viridiplantae > Streptophyta > Magnoliopsida > Fagales > Fagaceae > Quercus > Quercus suber. The sequence goes on from NW_027069572.1 coordinate 1,175,445, forward strand.
CATGCTTTCTTTTTCTCTCCCTCAGATATGGCTATATAAGAAGCTCAAATTGCTTTATCCTCCCATATTTTCTTCTAGTTGATATCAACCAAAGCATTACTGTGATCGTAAGCTGAAAGATAAAGAGATGGATCTCGTCAAGCTTAATGAATTCTTAATGCATCTTACTTCTTTAGATGTCCAATGGGTGGTAGAATGGTAGTGCATCGAGGCCATGTCCAGTTGTTGCTTCAAGGAAAACTATGTACCTTTGGTTAGGCTTCATCATTGTTCTTATTATCCAACATGTCGCATTGCACGGCAATTTGGTGACCATCAAGAGTTACCTTGTGGCAATGGTTCTTTTCATACCTTAGCATTTACTAAAAGAATCATAGGTAGAATCCATGAGACTTGCTTGCGAGGAGTAATGAATAGGGACATTTGTTTTCCCCAGTTTCTCCATCCAACTTCGGGATACAAGTCTCGCCTATCAAGGCTAACTTTTCATATCTTTCTCTCATCCAATCCTCTTATAGGAACTTGGTCTCCACCAATACTTTCAAAGATTGTATCTCCACTTTAATGGGAAGTACTGCTTCACACCCATAAACCAAAGAGTAGGGAGTTACCCTATTTGACGCGTGGATAGAAGTCCTATAATTCCACAAGGCAAATGGAAGCTTCTCGGCCAAACCCTAGATGTCATTACCATCTTAGCTAGGATGTTCTTGATATTCTTGTTGGCTACTTCTATGGCCCCATTAGTCTGCGGTTGATATGATGAAGACTTGTGATGCTCAATATTGTATAACAACATGATCCCTCAGACCTTTCCCCCAAAGTGAGAACCAGTATCAGAGATGATCTCTTACGGCACTCCAAATCAGTAAATAATGTTTTCTATGAATTAGGCCACATGCTTGGCTTTTAGTATAGAATAGAAGGCTACCTCTACCTATTTGGTGAAGTAATCAATCACAACTAGGATGTACTCACCTTAAGAGCTATTCTTCCAATCACATCTATGCCTTATATTGAGAAAGGCTATGGAGAGGTCATACTCTATAATTCACTAGGTGGCACACAATTCAAATTTGCATGGGTTTAATAGTCATGGCAATATTTAGCAAAGCCCAAACAATTGGTTTCCATAGTATTCCAATAGTATCCCATCCTCAAAATATTCTTTGCCAACATCCTCCCATTCATGTGAGGACCACAAATCCCTTAGTGGATTTCTTTCTTGGCTTTTGCAGCTTCTTCTTTCTTTAAAAAAAGGAAAGTGGACCCCATCATGGACCTTCTACAAAGCTAACCTCCACATAGGATTTATTGCATCGCCATCATCTTAACTGAACAACGTTTGTCTTTTTGGTGCCATCGAGGTAGGTTTCTAATTCTAGAAACTTCATGATGTCATAAAACCAAGGGGCTACAGCCAAATCTTCCTTCTCTTTGTGTACCAGTTGATATTTGTGTTCGATTTCTATGATATTTGTGTTTGATTTCTAAGGGTCATGTCCATACTCCTTTAGGTATTTCAACCATAAAGGGAAAAGTAGTCAATGCATCTGCCAACTAATTTTGAGCTCTAAGGATGATAGTGTATTCAATCCTATCGAAGGTCTTTGTCAATTCCTACAAGTATTGTTGGTAAGGCTTTAGGTGTTCTTCCTTCACCTTCCACAACTTTTGCACTTGGGCTATGACCAATGTCGAATCCCCAAAAGCCTCAGCTTCTTTTACCCCTAACTTTTGGAGAGCTTCCATTTCGGCAATATAAGCCTCATATTTTGCCATGCTATTAGTTGTTTCGAAGTTCAACTTAACGACCAAAGGTACATGAGATCCATCGGGGGTAATCAAGAGCATTCCTATCCTATTTCCATATTAGTTCACAGCTCCATCAAAACACATCCTCCATGCCCCTAGTTTGATACCCAAAATGTCCTTATCTAGGAAATCTTCTTTACCACTTTCTCCTACTACAGGGTTCTTGGCATGAAATTCTGACATTGCGCTTTAGTAGTTTTTCAAGGTAGGCTTCTTAAATAAGTACTTCAAGGGGTCCATTTCAGCAACTATCCATACTTGGAATGGTAGGATGATATGTCTCAGTTTCTGTACAGCCCATATAAGAGCAAAGCTTGATTTCTCTATGGGTGTGTACCTAGTTTCATAGTCATGGAATCTCATGCTCATGTAATACATGGCTCTCTTGTTCCTATCATCACCTTCTTGTGCTAACATGCTTCCTACTGCATCCCCTATAATTAAGAGATAGGGAAGTAAAGGTTTCCTTGGTTCTTGAGGTACCAAGATAGGCAGGTGGAGAAGATACTCCTTGATAAACTCAAAGGCTTTCTGACATTTGTCATTCCATGTGTTGGGTTCATTCTTCCTTAGAAGTTTGAAAATCAGTTCACAAGTGAAGGTGAGTTTGGTGATGAATCAGCTAATGTATTGCAACTGGCCTAGGAATCCCCTTATCTCCTTTTCACTCTTAGGTGGTGGCATGTCTAATATGGCTTTGATCTTGGATGGGTCAACTTTTATCCCTCTATCACTTACTACGAAGCATAGTAATTTTCCCGCAGTTACCTCGAAAGTGCACTTCTCTAGGTTCAACCTCAATCTATACTTCTTGATCTTTGGACTTTACAATCATGTCATCAACATAAAACTATACCTCATCGTGCATCATGTCATATAATAAGGTTGTGGCCATTCTTTGGTAGGTTGCTCCTACATTCTTGAGTCCAAATGGCATTACTGCATAACAATGGATTGTCCATTTAGTGGTGAAAGTAGTCTTGGTCAAGTCCTTAGGAGCCATTTTGATTTATTTGTACCCTGAGAAACCATCCATAAAGGACATCAAAGCACTACCAACGGTGTTATCCACTAAGACATCTATGTGAGGCAAAGGGAAATCATCCTTAGGACAAGCCTTGTTTAAGTCTTTAAAGTCCCCAAACATCCTCACTTTCCCATCCTTCTTGGGTACATGCACAACATTGGTTATCCATTCAGCTTAGTGTATAGGTTTGGTGAACCCTACTCTCAATTGCTTGGTGACTTCCTATTTGATCTTAAGAAGCCATTCAGTTCTCATTCGTCTCAACTTCTACTTGACAAGCACCACGTGAGAATGAGTATCAATGTGATATTACACTATCTTGGGATCAATGCCAGGCATATCTTCATAAGACCATGCAAATACTTTTTGCAATTCATTGAGAAGTTCTTTAAGATCTTTTATTTCTTGTTCATTTAAAGTTGAGCCAATTTTAATAAACGTGGATTCTCGTCATTGCCCAAATTAAGAGTATCAAAAGTTGGTTCTCTAGGTTCAAATTTCTTTCCCAGTTGTTATTAATTTCATTTTCAAATTCCTTAAAATCATTCAAGTGAAGAATTTCAATATTATGGGACACATCAAAATAAGCCAAATAAGAATTCATCTCATTAAAAATGTTGAAAAGTACATTGGAACTTGTATTACAAGACACATTTTCCATACTATTATAAAACCCAACCCAAAGTCCAATTGCTAAGTTGCCCACCAATAGGCATGATGAATGTAGAAGGATCACTTGGCTCTTCAATGGTGATGGCAAGCATGTCCCCCTCAACTTTTAGCATAACTCCCATTGCTTCAACGTCTATATAGTCCATCTAGTCAACCTCTTCTTGATCCTCTTTCATCACCATAGTAGGCTTCTCCTCGAAAGTGAGCTTCTCCTTAAAGAAGATATCCCAAGTGGGATACACTTTTCCATCCTTATTGACCCAAATTTCGGGAAAGGCACAGAAAAGGAAGTCTCCTCCTTCTTTCATAAAGTTCCCGTTGAGAGTACTAAGGTTTTTTTTTATCCTGTCGCAGCCTTCAAAGAATCTCAAACCTTCCTTAGTTAGTTAAGTCTTGAAATTGGGAAATTCATCCACCCTTCTTCCTTCCTTTCCAAGACCCATACCAGGCATGTACCCCATTTTCTTCATTATTACAATCACCTCATTACTACAATACATGAGTAAATTTGTAATGTACCTCTCATCTTTCAATCCATAATTAGCCATGTTCATAAACTCAAAACCACTCATTTAAAGCTCATTATCCCACTCTTCAAGTTCACAAACAGGAGCTAGGATCTCACCATCGCCAAGTACTACAACAATTCCTCACTTCCATAGGATCTTCATCTTTTGGTGAAAAGTAGAAGGAATAGCTCCAACAGGATGAAGTCATGCCCTTCCCAATTTTGCAAGGAGCTTTGAAGGTTCCCATAACCTTCCTCGATGTGTTACCATTTGCTCTAACAATCAAAGGAGAAGGGATAATTGTCTCCCGGGATAAGCCAACCTTAAGAGCGATTCTGAATGGGTGCACATTTAATGTGGATCCATTATCAATAAGCACCTTTGGAACTTTAGCACCCATGCACTCGATGGTGATTTGCAAAGGTCTAATATGAGTGGCTCCTTCGGGAGGAAGTTCTTCATCAAAAAAGGTGAGATAAGAGTGAAATGGGCTTCAACTACTATGAGAGATAGAACCTCTTAAGGTGTAGTCTTTATAGGCACTTCTTTTCCATTCAAGGCGTCTTGGAGCACATTGTGGTGCTTGTGGGAGGCCATTAGCAAACCCCAAACAGAGATATAAGCTTGTGTTTTCTTCAATAAGGTTAAGACCCTATTTTCCTTTTTTTTTCTTCCTTCCCATTGACGACAACAGGCTTTGATCCTTCTACATTCCTTCCAGGGTGACCCTTCTCCAAAAAGGGTAATGCTTCCCATTCTTAGTTATGTTCACCACATCGTCATCTAGGACCCTTTTCTTTAACTCAGACATTCCTTTGGGGAGTATCCCTCATATGACCACCACGTTCTTCAAAATCTAATCCTTTTTGGCCCATATTCCTTAGATTTCTACCATGTTTACTTGCACAAACTCTATCAATTTTAAGCAATCCCAATCGACCTTTTCCACTTGCACACAATTTTGGTATAGGGGAAGAGCTCAGTGATAATTGGGCAGAGGAATTTTCCTAATGTGGGGCTTGATGATGATGTTTGGGTTTGGGAGAGTCTCGTTGTCTATCAAATCTTGTATCTCATGCTTAAGGCAAAAGTAATTGTCGGTCTTATGGCCAGAATTCTGATGAAAGTGACAATTTTCATTAAGGTTCCAAGTGGGAGGCACAAGATTAGGCATTGGTCTGGGATCTAAAGGCTATAGGAATCCTTTGGAAGTTAGGTTCTCATATGCTTGGGCAAGAGTCATTCGTATGTAGGAAAACTCTCGATGGGCTTTCTTTGTGAAGCTTGGGTAGGCTAAAGGTGGTTGAGGTATGATAGCACTCACATTTACCGGATTGGATGCTTTAGAAGTGGTTGCTCATCCCCCGTATGTCTTCTTGATTGGTAGCTTGTTCTCCTTTTTCTCCAATTGTCCATTGTTGATCACATCCTCGATCCTAGTTTCACAATCACACAGTTCTCAAAAAGAACTAATAGGTGATGACAAAAGCCTACTATTGTATGCCAGAAGCAAGTTCTTGATGATCATGTTGATTTAGTCTTTCTCATTTGGCTTATTAACCATTTTGGATGCTTGTCATGTATTCAAAGAAGGTCTCCCCAACTCCTTGCTTAGTGTTCTCCAAATCTTTTAAAGTTACATCAATCATGATATTGAAAATGAATTGATCCACAAAAAAGTCCACTAGCTCATTCCATACCTTAGTCTTGCTTGAATCCAAGCTATAGTACCATCTTGATGCACCTCCCGTGAGTGAGAGAGAGAATACATGCAAGGTTTGCTTCTCATCCAATCCTTTCATTCCAACAGTGATTATGTATCTCCTAACATGTTGCTTAGGATCTCAAGTCCCATCAAACTTTTTTTGCAACAAAAATCTTGAACTTGCGAGGCAATGCTATAGGAACTTTGTAACTCAATCCACCCATATTGTAGAGATAATCATCCATCCCTTGAGCCTTGCAGAATGCTAGTTGCACCTTTTCCATCTTCTCCTTTATGGCCACGATATCTACGGTGAGTTTCTCAAATTTCTTGTTTCTTTCATAATCGGCCTTATCTTTTTCATAACATTATTTTTTTTTCCATCTTCATCATGTATCTCCACATGCACAGTTTTCTTTATCTTCCTCTCTTCTAGCTTGGAGAGGCAGCCTCCCATTTTCTTGAGAGCTTCAACTTGATCTTCTATAGCCTGTATATCTTTTGTGCAAGTGCTTCATCAATTAGAGCAGCCATTTCTTTCCAAGATATCTCTACTTGAATTATCTTTCTTCAGGTGTGATATCAACCACAATCAAGTGTCTTTCGTTACTTTCTCGAACCCAAGTTGGAGTAGGGACGTGCTTACTTGATCTTGGTGGTGCAATAGTGCTTGAAAAAGTCTCATCTTTGTTAAGCCCATGTCCCAATTAAAAGCTTCTTCTATTTAGATATTCCTAGAAAGTCTTTAAATCTATTTTAATGAAGACCCAATTATGAAATCACTCACTTTCCTCTCATGAACCTTGCCATCTATTTCATAGGGCTTAGTCCATTTACAATAAAGCTCTCATCTTACACTCATGGGCTTTCATTAGAATATGCTTAAGATTTTCAACCCCTTTGTTTCAAATATGGGCCAACAATGTATTCATCACCTTTGGGCTCTCTTTTCATATTCATTATCAAATATATATATATATATATATATTTTGAAGTAGCCTTCTAGCTAGAATATATTGTGGCCTTCCTCTCAAAGCCCAAGAATCTTTCATCATTTTGAGCCTTGACATGCAAAAAAGAGGCCCAAGATTAGGAAGATTCATATTGACTTTGTAGGATCTTGAATGCTAGGTTCATAGCATATTTGTTACCTTAAGCCCAAGACTTTCTTTCTCAAGAGGCCTTTGATTTTAGGCTTATGATAGCAAATAGGCTATGATCCTATGGACCTTTATAGTTAAGACATACCTTTGGATTTTGTGATAAGCCTCTTATATAGGATAACTCCTTTTCTTTTCTTCCCATTGTCTTAGGGAATGCCATAACTTTTGGGTTATCCTTTCAAATTTTACACAATGTATACGGTGAGCACAACGAAAAATGTCAGAGCTGCCACCTAGTTTTTACAATGGTCTAGGAACCATATATATAGTGTCCTCTCGAGGAAGGACCATTAATCTAACTACCAGAAATATGGGTTCAGAGTTTAGGTACATTCTTGGGAAGGTGTTAGGCACCCAAAACCACCCAACCCGAAGGTTGGCCTCCTATCATTGTGTCTTATGTCTTAACCTCATTAAAAACATGTTCAACACTTGTATCTATACTCACACACACACTAGCATACATCTAAGCATTCAACATGGCATCATTATCCCAAAACACATACATATCTATCTATAAAGCAATAAGAAGCCAAACGACACACATATACAAACCCTAGCATTCATCTAGCATGTGGAAACCTTATCAAATCATACATCTAAAATAAGGTAGCAACTCAATCATGCCAGCAAGGTATCATGGCAATCACAAAATTATATAAAGCATGTAATGGGAATTAAAAGACATAAAATGAATGTTCAAACAATATACATCATCAAATGCATGTTCATACCAATGCATGACTTACCTTTACTTACCTTTCAGCAACATAGCATCTATGGCATCATGTATGAGCATGTGAATGCATGTACATAGCATCTTAAACAAGAAAACCCTAATTACATAAGTTAAAAGCAAAAAAGCAAAAAAAAAAACATGTGAAACAGGGACTCAGATACAAATGTGTATGTAAAAAAGACTTAAATAGAGGCAAGATGTGTGAAACAAGCAAACCAAACAAAGCAGAAATCCGAATTAGGGTTCCTTGGCAAATGCCTGCATATGTAGACAAAGGCCTGCTTACATAGGATTTGACTTGCGTACGAATGCTCATGACATGCGTGCGTAGGATTGTTCAAGAACCCCAACCCAGAAACAAACTAGCAAAGAAACAGAGTAGAAACAAAAAACCTAATTCTAACAACCAAACATGCTCAGAACAAAAAAATAACTGTAAAACTAACCTAAATGAACATGCGTAAATATAAACTACACAATAAGACATGCTAAAACATAGATTAAAGGCAAAAGAGAAAAAGAAAGGGTTTAAGGGATGCCTTAAACAAAAAGCTCTTCAAGTTTGATATTTGACCGTCCCCCTCAATCAAATCTATCACAATTAAATAAATCAATGATTATAAACTTTAAATTCAAAGGATTGGGGCCAGAAAAGGTCCCAGTCAGATAAAAATAACTTAAGGGTGTTTTGTGAAAAACTCCCTTTTGATTCACTATTTTTTAGTGAATCTTAGGTTTTCTTTTAGGATTTTTTGTGTGTTTTGGAAATGTACCATGTAAGGCTTTATATAGTGGAAAAAATGGGGTTTGAAATGGCACCCAAAAGATGTGGAATTCATTCTAAACCTCAGCCATTATTGCAGAAAACTTACATTTTTTGTGTTTCTGAAACCCTAACTGCATACATAGGAGTGTGCTTGTGTTTTCGAGGGCCACTTTGGTCTTTTATTTCCAAAAATAGATTTTTGCTCATTTAAAAGGATATATTTTCCATTTTAACACTCCTCAAGTCAATTTGATATTTGATTGGGCTCTAAACTGGCCTTGTGCCTTGGAGTTTAAGCATCATTGAGGAACCGGAGCCCGAGCCGTAAAGGGTACAAAATGCGATGTCTACAATATGGTTGAACAAACAAGAGATACAAAGGGTACTCCCTTTTGAAAGGATCTAGGATCTCTCTAAGTGTGGGTTATCTCCTGAAAGTTAAATGGATAGATCAATAGATCACTCACAACTAGGTGGGTCATGATTCCAACCTTAGGCCTAAATAGACTGTAATGGATTCGTGGCAAACCATTAATTTACTCAAAGCCCATTAGGTGATGGCATGGATGGTGAGTTGGTGAGATGAACTTTGAAAAATTTTGGCTCAAATGGAGCCTCCACCTTCCCACTCATCACCAACCATGGCAAAGGGACAAAAGAAGCAAGTGAATAGTGGAATTGCCATTGTGGAACACATTGGATCAAACTCTCTATCCCTAGTAGAATCGCCACTATAGGCACAAGCACCCCGCAAAGGATGTCTTTTTTGGGTTTCCCCAAACTCCGTGCGAAGTACTCCTTGGCCTAGGGTGGACCATGGTTGTTAGGTTCTAAAGGTTTAGGAATTTATGCATTTAGAACTCTAATTTGTAATATTGGCAAATCATGATCAAAACAATCTGTTTAGTTTTGTTAAAGTGTGCTCAAAGTTGTTTAATTATTGTAAAGTTGGAATCGAGAGACTGTAGATGCATTGGGGCATTTTGGTCTGGCTCAATCGATAGAAGAATAGATTCAATCGATCGAAAATCGATCAGATTGCGTTTTTCTGCAGTTTTCCAACTCAGCCCTAACTCATTAAACGTTTAGGGTTTTATGTTTTTGCCCTAGGTATATAAGGAAAAACCCTAGCCACGTTTTTAGAGTTACTCCAGTTGTATTGTTGCTCATACATTGCTGTTTTGCGTAAATCTCTTGTGAGATCTAGAGGAGCTTTCCTTTACACAAAGCTTAGGGTTTTCAAGATTGAGATTACTTCAACATCTTGATGATCAACTTGGTTGCTACCATTGAAGCTTAAAGAATATCAAGCGTGGGTGCTTGTAGCTGATTGAAGAATTCAAGAAAGAAGAAGTCCGTGGATTCGGAGCTTGCACGGGGTCGTGTCAGTAAGTTTTACTAGTAGGTAGCATTAGGAAGTCGAGTAGGGAGCTTATAAGTCCTTTTGTATGAACTTCGATTCTTTCATAGTGAATTCAGTTTTGCCTTGAGGATCGGTGGGTAAAATCCTCCCCAGGTTTTTTACCGGTTTAGTTTTCCTGGGTGATCATATCTTATGTTATTTATTATTCCACTGCTATATATTCTTAATATGATTGTTTGATTGTTTTAACCTAGAATTGCTTAATTTGACTAAGTAACAACTTGGCTAATTAACTAGGCTACTTAATCTGGTTGTGTGTTAAGGGGTCTAAATTTCCATCAAGTGGTATCAGAGCAGGTAGCTCTTTTGTCTGAGATTTTTTGATCTCTGAGCTGATCTTGACCCCTGTTGTCATGAAGCATGGACACTCTCTTGTTGTTCCTCCTCACTTTGATGGGAATAACTATGCTTATTGGAAAGTAAGAATGAAAGCATTCCTGAAATCCATTGATGAGAGAGTTTGGAATTCCATTGAGTACAGATGGCAGAAGCCCACTACTCCTGTGAGTGAGTGGCAAACTTCAGAAAAAGAAGCAGCAGGCTTCAATAGCAAAGCTATGAATGCCATCTTCAATGCTGTTTCTATAGAGGAATTTAAGAGGATCTCTAATGTTGAGGTTGCTCATACTACTTGAAAAATCCTCCAAACTGTGCATGAAGGTACAAAGGCAGTTAAGATAAACAAACTACAGCAATTAACTTCTAGGTTTGAGAGCATTAGGATGTCTGATGATGAATCCTTTGATGAATTTTATGCTAAACTGAATGATATTGTTAATTCTGCCTTTAATTTGGGTGAAATCTATGATTAACCTAAAATTGTTAGGAAGATACTTAGATCATTAACTGAAGACTTTAGACCCAAAGTGACTGCCATTACTGAGAGCAAGGATGTGGACTCCCTCCCTATTGATGAGCTTGTAGGATCTCTTCAGTCTTATGAGTTTGACTTACCCAAAACAAACAAATCCAAATCAATGGCTCTTAAGTCTATTGATGATGTTGAGGCTGGTGGATTTGATGGTAAACTCATGATTTCTGTCGGGGCACTGTAGAGTGAACAGTAACGGTCACTGTACATGAATAGTATTTTGTCCCCTTGCTTTTCTGGATCACTATTCAACTTTTACTGTTTGGTGAATAGTGATTTGTCCGGGTACTGTAGTTGTGCAGATTCTTGCATGGTAACCGGGTCTGGGAACTGTTCCAAATAGTGACCAGTGCTATCTGGAGAATCTAGTCTTCATCCAATCTGTAACTATAAAAAGGATCTTGGGAATCCTAGAATCGGTATAGCTTACCTTGCCAAGAATTTTAGAAACTTTCTGAGAAATACAAATAGAAGGGCAAGAGGTACAAACACTATTGAACCTAGAAACTTTAGGAAGAATGATCATACTAAGGTTAATAACTTTGAAAAACCTAGAGAAAAAGTAGGTCAATCTTCAAACAATTCTTTGGGTGCTCAGTGTTTTGGTTGTCAAGGGTATGGTCATGTTAAATCTGAATATCCTACATTCTTGAGAAATAAGGGTAAAGTTATGGCTGTAACCCTTAGTGATAATGAGGTTTCTGATGTTGAGTCTGAATGTGACGAGGATGGAAACTTCATTGCTTTCACTGCTACTGCAGTAGTCAATGAAAGCATATCTGTTGAGGAGAGCCCTTCTGATGGGGAACTCTCTGAGGATGCAGATCTTCAAGAAGCCTATAATAAACTTTGCAAAGTTGCTGCAAAGGATGCTATGAATGTTGAACTTAGCCTGAAGAAAATTGATTCTCTTGAGCTTGAAAAGAAAAATTTGCTTGTTAAATTATTTGATGCTAATGATCTTTTGAACCATGTGAAATCTAAGAACATGCTTTAACTTGATAAAGTTAAAACTTTAGAACATGATTTATCTATTGCTAGAACTGCTAGTTCTAAACTTGATCATATACTGAATGTTCAAAAGTATCCTTTTGATAAATCTGGGATAAGATATGTTGAAAGCATCTCTGTGTCTACTCCACATTCCACGAACTTTGTTCCTTCATCTTCTTCTGAACCTTCTGTGAGTGAAACTATCAAACCACCTGTGAGTGAGGTAGTCAAATTAGTAGAAGTTTCACCTCCTAAGAAGATTAGGGTTGATCTGAGAGAAACTAAACCTACCCTTTCTAAGGACAAGATGCATGGTAAACCTGTTTGGGTTTGTCATTATTGTGGAAAGTCTGGACACATTCGTCCTAACTATTACAAGCTTCAAGCTGCTAAGAGAGCAACTAAACCAAAGGTGCCTGTGCCTCAAGCATAAGATCCTATGACACTTATTGGTGAATTAGTAAAGGCTTTGAACCTTTATTCCAATTCTGGAGTTGGAAATCATGCGAATGTGAATAAGAACTCCAATGCTCATGGTGCATCTAAAAGGTTTTGGATGCAAAAGACTCGACCTAATTGAGTCTTTCTGACATGGTCCTTGTGCTTCATTGCTCATTCCTCTGTGACCATTGTTCTTTGATTTTTTGTGTTTCTTTTGTTTCGTTTCTAGGATTTGCATTGCATTACATTCATGCATTTCATTCTAGGATTTATTTTGTCTTCGCTTAAATAAAGAAAAACATTTTTTTTTTTTTTAAAAAAGGGAGAAAAGGAGAAAGCAAAAATGTGTTTGACATTGTTTTCTTGATTTTTGAAAACAAGATTGCTCAATTTATTTACACATATCATGTCCTATGTACCTTGTTTAGCTTTGATGAGCTTATTTATTGCACTTGACTAGTTGAAGTTTTGTAGTGCATGTTGTGTGGGAAAGATGTTTATCGTGTTTATCACTTTGTCTTGATCTTGAAGTCACATGTTATTTGACTGTCGGACTTGATCCTTTTGAGAAAGGCATAAATAACCATCTCACCACTGCTCACTAGCCAATCATGAACACCTTAGTGCATATCATAAGATTCTGTGCTCGAGAAAGTGTAGCATATGCACAAAAAGAACATAAGGTGTTGCCTCGGCTTAATTGCTTAATGATAAAATTGGTGTGTACTATTAGGCTTGATGCCATCTCACATAAATAAAATTGGTGTGTACTATTAGGCTTGATACCATCTCACAAAAAAAAAAAAAAAAAAAAAAAAAAAAAAAAAAAAAAAAAAAAAAAAAAAAAAAANTCTGATCAACCAAGTTTGAAAATACTTTGAGAATTATGCAAAACAATTTTTTTTGCTTGAGAATTTAAAAAGAGAATGGCTGAAATTTTCTTTGGAGAAACTGGGATTAAAATTGGGTTTTTGAAAAATCATTCCATCTCATACTCATGCATTTTGTTTTCGTTGTTTAATGCTTTGAGGAGTTGTTTTCAAAATTAGGTTTGTGCTTTTCAAAACTGTGTTTTTTCTCAAAAATTTTGTGAGCCTCTGCCCAATTCGATCGATCCATTCTGATTTTCGATCGATCGAAAAAGTGCTTTAATTTGTTTGAAAATGACTGTCTCATTCGATCGATCGAATGTATTTTTCGATTAATCGAAAGTCGCGAATTAAGTTTTTAAAAACACTGTTTTTGACTTTTTCAAACACTTTTTCAAAAGTTTTTCAAAGTCTTTTCTCTCTCTCCGACTTGGCAAGCTCAACTGTTCAAATTTTTGTCGTTTTCCTCCGGATTTTTTGCAAGAATTCTCTTTTCTTAAGCCGGTATGTCTATTTTACCCTTCCTTTTTGAGTTTATTTACTAATTTCATGCATTTTTTCATGCATTTATGCTCAAAATTTCGGACCTTTTTCTTTTTGGGATTGTTGTTGATTTAAGCCCAATTTCGTGTAATTGATCAATGGGTTTTTGTGGGGACACACTATAAACATGTTGTTAATTGTTTAATTTGATCAATTTTGGGTTTTGTGAGAAATTGAAAATTCTAGGGTTTATAATTGATCCGAATTGGGGATTTTTGTTCAATTGGGTTTAATTGATGAAATTGGCTTGTTGTTTTGATGAAATTGGTTATTCTAACCTGTTTTCAACAATGTGTGATGATCAATTCATCAATTTGTTTCAAAATTATCAAGTGGTTTTTCAACTTTTTTTAGGGTTTTTGTTAGGAACTCTATGTTCGAGCCAATTTTGTGAAATTAAACCTAATTCGAACTGTGTTTACTGCATTAGTTCATGCATCACAACATTGTTATTGTTCATGCATCATATAGATTTTTTATATGTTTTTATTGTGCTAACTTGTAGTCTACCCTTGGTTTTGTTTTATTCTGGTCTTTTGGTTTTCTCTTTGTGTCTCTGTCCTTTCCTTAGCATCATGCCTAGGAAGACTAGAGCCCGTAGGACTATTCCCTCCTCTTCTCCATCCCCTCCTTCTTTTGACCGTGAGAAGTTTCCGAGTGAGAAAAACTAAGAGATTTTTGAGAAGCTAAACCTTAAGAGAAAGATTTGGGCTGAGCATTCTGTTCTATTAGATGAACTTGATCCTGCCATTAGGGCAAACTTTGAGCGTCGGGGCTGGTTACCCTTGGTGGATGTTTCTTATCCTCCTCCACTGTCTGCCTTGATTAGAGAGTTCTTTTCGAACATCTCTATCCGCATCTATGATTCCAACACTTTGATAAAGAGTTGGATATGAGGCGTAGAGTACACCATTACTCCCCGGGTAGTGGCTGATGCTCTAGGGGTACCTTTGGTCCATAATCCTGTCTATCCTTATGATGAGTCGCCCGAGTTGAGTGATGTCTTGTCTTACATCACTGGGACTACTGTCCAGTGGGGTTCTGATCCTAGGATCGCCTCTGCTGAGCTCTCTAGGTTGCACTATCTGTTCTTTAGGATAGCCTGTCATTCTATCTGGCTCATCTCTCATGTTCACACCATTCCTCTTGAGAGGTGTGTATTTTTGTACGCCCTGGTTACTGATGCTCCTATTAGTTTTCCTCATCTCTTTCTTCGTTCTTTGAACGATGTTTATTGGAGTTCATCTACTTCTCATGCTCTTGTTCATCCTATTTTTATTCATAGGATTTTGCTTTATCTTGATCTTAGTGGCTTCCCTTCCTCTGAGCCCGTTCATGTGATAGCTCCCATAGGTGCGTCTTTTCTTAGACAGAGGGCCGCTCATCTTCGAGCTGGTTCTAAACACCCTAGGTCTGAGCCTTCTGGTAGCGCACCTCCTCCTTCTTCTTCTACAGGTCTTGCTGGTGAGGATGTTCCTGATCCAGTTGGTGATGATGCTACTGCTACTGATGTTCCTCCACCTCCTTCGACTGACTTTGATGTTCGTCATACTCTGGAGACTGTCATGACCGTTCAGGCGGCTCATGGTCAGATTTTGGTGGACTTGCTAGATGAGATTCGCGCTCTGCGAGCCGACTTTGCGCGTCTTCATTCACCTTCACTACCTCCTTTTAATGGCGACTTGTGATTGCCATTTGGCATTCCGTCACAAAAAGGGGGAGTGGAGTTTTTTGACTTGTAGAGGAGTTTTTGTAGGTAGGGGGAGTTTTTTTTTTTTTTTTTTTTTTTTTTTTTTTTTTTTTTTGTTTCTGAGGAGCTTGTGGAGTTTTTAGATTGTATCTAGGTGCTTCACTTTGTATATCATTTTTGGGGATATTCATGTTAGGGGGAGTAACATTGATTGATATACATGTTATATTCATTGATTCTTGTTGCTTTGTGCTTATTGATTTATATTTATGAGTTGTTCATTCATATATGTCTTTATTTTGTGTTGTGTGAATCTTACAAGAATGTTATACCTGTTGTTTTACTCTTTTCTGTCACACATGCGTTTATGCGTTTGTTGAGTATTTCAGGAATATACAGGTTGATTCAACAATGCTGCTGTCTACACTTGCAACCGATGGATAGTAGTTAGGGTTGAATTTGAATTTATGAGCATTATTTTTGTAAAGGGCTTTTTACTTGTAACCTTTGAGCTTTTAATTAGGGTTTTGTCACGGATTGCCAAAGGGGGAGTTTGTTAGGTTCTAAAGGTTTAGGAATTTATGTATTTAGAACTCTAATTTGAAATATTGGTAAACCATGATCAAAACAATCTGTTTAGTCTTGTTAAAGTGTGCTCAAAGTTGTTTAATTATTGTAAAGTTAGAATCGAGAGACTGTAGATGCATTGGGGCATTTCGGTCTGGCTCGATCGATCGAAAATCGATCAGATTGCGTTTTTTTGTAGTTTTCCAACTCAGCCCTAACTCATTAAACGTTTAGGGTTTTATGTTTTTGCCCTAGGTATATAAGGCAAAACCCTAGCCACGTTTTTAGAGTTGCTCCAATTGTATTGTTGCTGATACATTGTTGTTTTGTGTAAATCTCTTGTGAGATCTAGAGGAGCTTTCCTTTACACAAAGCTTAGGGCTTTCAAGATTGAGATTACTTCAACATCTTGATGATCAACTTGGTTGCTACCATTGAAGCTTAAAGAATATCAAGCGTGGGTGCTTGTAGCTGATTGAAGAATTCAAGAAAGAAGGTCCGTGGATTCGGAGCTTGCACAGGGTCGTGTCAGTAAGTTTTACTGGTAGGTAGCATTAGGAAGTCGAGCGGGGAGCTTGTAAGTCCTTTTGTATGAACTTCGATTCTTTCATTGTGAATTCAGTTTTGCCTTGAGGATCGGTGGGTAAAATCCTCCCCAGGTTTTTTACCGGTTTGGTTTTCCTGGGTGATCATATCTTGTGTTATTTATTATTCCACTGCTATATATTCTTGATATGATTGTTTGATTGTTTTAACCTAGAATTGCTTAATTTGGCTAATTAACTAGGCTACTCAATCTGGTTGTGTGTTAAGGGGTCTAAATTTCCATCAATGGTGAAGGGTGTAAATGAAATCGCCACCTAGTTTAGGTCTAGGAACCATAAATATAGTGCCCTTCATGGAAAGACTAATCTTTACTAGAGCATATGTCTGGAGTTTAGGTATGGGGATGGGAAGGTGTTAGGCACCCAACCCCATCCAACCTGCGGGTCGACTTCCACTCATTATGTTCCAAGTTTTAATCTCATTAAAGGCACATTTAACATGATATTCTAACTCACGCACATACTAACATGCATCTAAAGCAATCAACATGGCATAATCATCCCCAAACCTAGCATTCATCTATCATGGCATATAACCATTTATCTCTACAGCAGAAACATCATGAGGTAGATCAAGATTAGCATGTTATAGCATTCAAACCACAAAATCAAGGAATTCAACCAAGCGTATAAACCATATCATATCCATCAACCAAATCAAATGCATGTTCACAGCACCTATGCATCTATGCATGACCATATCCATATGCATGTTCATGGTATTTAAGCAAATTAAAACCCTAATAAGCATAAAAAGATAAAACAAAGCAAAGCAAAACAAAACAAAATAGGGTAAATAGATATATACAGATATGAAAACTAGGTTAAATAGAGGCTAAACTTGTAGGTAAAACAAAGGAAAAAACCAAACAGAAGATGAATTAGGGTTTCTGGGCAAGAGTATGCATATGTATACAAAAGGCATGCGTACGTATCCCATCTGTATGTGTGTACCACATGCAAGTAGCATGCGCATGCATACACACCCTAAAAACCCTAACTCAAAAACACAAAAACAAAGAATCTAACAACACAAAGGAAACCTAGACTAAACAAACATATTAAAGCAAAAAAAAAACACATATATAAACACAAGATCAAAAGAAAAAAAGTAAAGCAAAGAGCCAAAATTAGAAACTTTACCTTAACACTAGAACTCTCTAAAGCTTGATTTTGATCGTTCCCCTCAATCAATCTATTCACAACCAAATCAAAGATGAGTTAGTGAACTTAGAACTCAAATATCAAGACCAGAGAAGGTCCTAACCAAGCAAAATTTGACTTGAGGATTATAGACACCACATTTTGTACCCTTTATGAGTTGAGCCCCCATTCCCTAGTGATATAAGAACTCTAAAGCCCAAAGTTTTTTTAGAGCCCAATCAGATGAAAATTGACTTGAGGAAAGTGTTTATGGAAAATATAACTTAATTTTGGAAGCATAAAACTAATTTTGGAAAAAGAAAGCCCACGAAAACCCTAGGGTATGCGTACGCAGACATGCATATGCTCAAGCTGTGTGTGCACATGCTTCATGCATTCGTACGCATACATGCATATGCTTAAGCTCTGTGTGCACATGCTTCATGCATGAGTACGCATACACGGGCATGCGTGCGCATGCTAAGGTTCTAGAAACCAGAAAGGAAAGGTTTTATGCATTAAAAATTGGTTTGGAATGAATCTCACATAGTTTGGGAGCCGCCCTAAACCCCTATTTTCGATTATATAAAGCCTAAAATTCCTTTAATTCGGACTTTCCTTTGGGGAGTATTATTCCCCATACAGCCATTGAACTTTTCAAAATTTCATCCTTTTCATCCCATATTCCTTGGACTTCCACCGCATTAACCTCCATGATTTCTATCAATTTTGAATCTATTCTACTTACACCCAATTCTGATACAGATGAGGAGCTTGATGATAACCAAGCAAAGGGTTCTTACTAATGTTAGGCTTGGTGATAATGTTTAGATTTGGGAGGGTTCCATTGTTTATTAGGTTTTGTACCTCATGCTTAAGGTGGAAACAATTTTCGGTTTTGTGGCCAAAGTTCTGATAGAAGTGGCAATATTCATTAAGGTTCCAAGTAGGAGGCATAGGATTAGGCATAGGTGTGGGATCTTTGGGGTTTGATGAATCCTTTGGAGGTTAATTTCTCATATGCTTGGGCAAGGGTCATTCCTAAGTCGGAGAATTCTCAACGAGCTTACATTCACGGGATGAGGTATGATGGCATTTACATTCATGGGATTGGGTGCTTTAGAAGTGGCCACTCCTCCTCCATATGTCTTCTTGATAGGAGCCTTGCTCTCACCTTTCTCCAATTGCCCATTATTGATGGCATCTTCGATCCTAGTTCCATAATCACACAGCTCCCCAAAAGAACTAATAGGCGATGACAAGAGCCTACTATTATATGCCAAAAGCAAATTTTTGATGATCATGTTGATTTGGTCTTTCTCATTTGGCCTCTTAACCATCCTAGATTTCTTTCCTTTCCACATTGTCATGTATCTGAAAAATGTCTCACTCACTCCTTGCTTGGTAGTCTCAAGTCTCTTAGAGTTTCATCAATCATGGTATTGAAGATGAATTGATCTATGAATAACTCTACTAGCTCATTCCACACATTGGACTTATTAGGATCTAAGCTATAGTACTGCCTTGACACACCTCTTATAAGTGTGAGTGGACATGCATGCAAATTTTTCTTCTCATCCAACCCTTTCATTTCATTAATGCTTAGATACCTCCTAACATGTTGCTTAGGATCTCCAATCCTATCAAACTTTTCTGCATCAGAGATTTTGAACTTGGGAGGCAATGCAATGGGAGTCTTGGAGCCTAATCCACCCATGTTATAGAGACAATCATCCATTCCTTGAGCCTTATGGAATGCTAGTTGCATCTTTTCCATCTTTTCCTTCATGGCCACGGTGTCTGCAATAAGTTTCTCAAATTGCTTGTTCCATTCATATTCGGCCTTATCCCTTTCATCCCATTCTTCTCCTTCATCTTCATCATGTATTATATGTATAAGCTTCTTAAGCTTACTCTCCTCTAGCTTGGAGAGACAACCTCCCATCTTTATGAGAGCATCGCCTTGTTCTTCTATTGCATTGAATATCTTTTATCAAGTCATGTCATCAATTGAAGTAGCCATTTCTTCTTGAGATACTTCTTCTTGAAATGTCTCCTCTTGATGCGTGACCTCAACCTTAATCAAACGTCTTCCATTCTTCTCTCGAACCCATATTTGAGTGGGGACGTGCTTACTTGATCTTGGTGGTGCAATGGTGCTTGAAAAGAATTCTCATTTTATTAAGCCCATGTCCTAATTAAAAGGTTCTTTTTATTAACTTAGATGTTCTTAGAAAGCCATTAAGTCTGTTTTAATGAAGTCCCAATCACAAAATCACTCCATTTCCTCTCATGAACCTTGCCCCTTATTTCATTGGGCTTTAGTCTATTTACAATAAAGCTCTCATCTTACTCTCGTGGGCTTTCACTAGAATGAGCTTAAAGATTTTCAACCATTCATCTCAAATATGGGCTTACAATGTATCCATCGTCTTTGGGCTCTTCCTTTTTTCATTCATAATCATCATCTTTTTATTTTTTTTTCTTTTTTATTTTTTTATTTTTTTTATTTTATTTTTTATTTTGAAGCAACCCTCTAGCTAGAACATATTGTATTCTTCCTTTCAAAGTCCATGAATTTCTTATCATTTTTGGCCTTGGTATACAACAAGGAGGCCCAATATTAGGAAATTTCATATTGGCTTTGTAGGCTGTTGGATGCTAAGTCCATAGGATATTTGTTATCTTAGGCCTAAGGCCCTCCTTTCCAAGAGGCCTTTTTATTTGGGCTTATGATAGCAACTAGGCTATGGTCTTATGAAACTTTCAAGTTAAGATATACCTTTGGACTTTGGGACAAGTCTCTTATATGTGAGAACTTCATTTCTTTTATCCCAACATCGCCATAACTTTAGGGTCATTCTCAAATTTTTTTTACATCTTTTATTTGTCCTTTAGAATTAGGTGAACACAATATATATGGTTAAACAAATAAAAGATATAAATGGTACCCTCTTATTGATAGGATCTAGGATCTCTCTAAGTGTGAGTAGGCTCCCTAGAGCTAAAGGGATAAATTAGTAGGTCACTCACAACTAGTTAGGCCATTTCCAAGCTAAGGCCTAAATGGACTGTAATGGATTGGTGGTGAACTGTTAACATACTCAAAGTCAGACAATAGTATAGATTATGAGTTGGTAGGATGAACTTCAAAAGATTTTTGCCCAAATGGAGCCTCCACTTTCCCACTCATCACCAACCAAGGTGAAAAGGACAAAAAGAACCAAGTGAAGTGTGTGTAAACAAATATTGAATAAGCCTTTATTAAGATTAAGAAATGAGACACATCAGAATCAAATTCTCTATCCCCAGTGGAGTCACCACTATGGGCGCAACGAGAGGGGGTATGCCTCGGCCAAATGAATCACGGTGGAGAAGGAAATGGAGTCATCACCTAGATTAGGCTTAGGAACCATAAATATAATGCCCTATGTGGAAGGACTGATCTATTACCAGAGCATGTGTTCTGAGTTTAGGTATGGGGATGGGAAGGTGTTAGGCACCTAACCCTACCCGACCCATAGGTCGGCTTTCACTCATTATGTCTCATGTCTTAATCTTATTAAAGTCACATTCAACATTCATCATTCTAGACTCACACACACACTGGCATACATCTAAGTAATTAACATGGCATTTTTATCCCAAACCCTAACATACATCTATCACACAGAGCATCATATTACATCCAAGGTAGAAACATAGACATGGAAACATCAAACAAGCATGTTATTACACTTTGAAAGTCAAATACATGGCATCCAAACTAACATATGCACGTTCATCAACCTAAGACAAAATCATGTCCCAAACAAATGCATGTTCACATGAATGCATGATTTACCTCTTACTACACCATAGCACCTATGCATCAATGCATGATCATGTTATATGCATGTTCATGGAATATCAACAAGATTGATGATAAACCCTAATCTAGCATGTAAAGGACAAACAACAACACATGGAGGTAGTGACATATACATATAGAAAACTAGAACAAAACAGAGACATATTAAACAAATAAAACAAAGAAACATAAGCCAAAAGGTTTAGATTATAGTTTCTAGGCATGAGCATGTGTGTGCATACATAGGGCCTATGTACGTAACCCTATTTTATGCATATGAATACTTCAAGTATGCGTGTGCATGCAGTAAGCATACGTACGGATACACGCCCTAAACCCTAACCCAGAAAACAAGAGCACAGCAACACATAAACTAAATCTACCAACCTAGCATGCTTAAAATAATAAAATAAAGCAAACTTAGGCTAAACAAACAAATTAAACATATATAAAATGAAAGAAACAAGAGAAAAACATATTTAATCAAGGAAAATGAGGCAAGAAGAGCTAGAAACTTTACCTCCAAAACAACGACTCCTTTGCTTGATTTTGACCATTCCCCTCAGTTAATCTAGTCACAACCAAACTAAAATAAGTTAGTTAAACCTTGAAACTCAAAGATCTAGACTAGAAAATTCTCAATCAAAAAAATATTGACTTAAGGATGTTTTGTGAAAAACTCCCTCTTTGATTCACTTTTTCTAGTGAATCTTGTGTTTTCCCTTCAGATTTTTAGTGTGTTTTGAAAAGGTACCATGTAAGGCTTTTTATAGTCAGAAAATAGGGGTTCGAAATGGCTCCCAAACAATGTAGGATTCATTCCAAACCAAGTTTTAAATGAAGAAAACTTGCCTTTCATAGTTTCTGGAACCCTAGCATGTTCACGCATGCCCATGTGTGCATACACATGCATGAAGCATGTGCACGCAGGTTTGGAGCATACGTGCGTATACGTGTATGTACACATGCCCTAGGGTTTCCGTGGCCTTTCTCTTCCAAAAATAGCTTATTTTGTTCATAAAATAGTTATATTTTCTGAAAACACTTTCCTTAAGTAAATTTCAATCTAATTGGATCCTAAACCAACCTTAGGCTTTAGAATTCCAACATCATTAGGGATTTGGGACTTGAGTCGTAAAGGGTACAAAATGCGGTGCTTACAACTATCAACCCCATTGGAATCCTTGGGGCACTGTAATTGCTATAATAGGTATGATTCTACTAGTTCCTTTTGCTTGATCTCATGGTTAATCGCAGCTACCAGACATGGACGAGTGGCATTTTGATCCCCCTTTATTACTATAATTCCTTGCTCGGTAGGGAACTTCACTTTCAGGTGCAACGTGGAAGGCATGACCCTAATGGCATGGATCCATGGTCACGCCAAAATCATTGTGTACGGAGAGAAAGCATTTGCCACTATAAAATTCACAATTACCTCTTTTCTTTTTGTTACCACAATGAGCTTGATCTGCCCTGCAGGCATCACCATTTTCCCGTCAAATCCCACCAACGGGGTATCATACTTCGTAAGGTCCTTATCTGTCAAACTCAAGCCCTTATAGAGATCGAGGTACATTATCTCTGCCTTATTGCCCTGATTGATCATAACTCTTTTGACGAGGAATCCCCTGATCTGGTGGGTTACGACCAGCACGCCATCGTGTGGTTAGGTGGTTCCTTGAGATCATTGTTGTCAAAGGTGGCCTTCTTTCATTGACCTGGGCTTCTTCCCAAGGCATTCCAATGCTTCTGGTTCTTGTTGGGGGGTAATGTTGAGTATCCCTCTTTGTCGACTAGTGCTAACCCTAATTGATGTAGCATGTATAACTTTGATAATGTTGAGGGGAGGTAGCATTTTCCCTTCTCAACTTCTTGACGCTTATCTCATTGGCCAACCACATTCTCCCTCAAATGCCCTGCCTTGACTAACTTCCCCAAGGAGTCCTTGAATGTCCTGCATTGCTCGGTGGTATACTTCTTATCCTGACGATATATGCATTATAGATTTTGATTCCTACTGGTTGGATCTTCGCCCATCTTACTAGGCCAACGGAAATAAGGCTTATGCTTGATCTTCTCTAAGATTTTGTGTACGGTCTCCTTGAATGCTACAGTAACCCCTTCTACTCGACTAACGGGATTTTGCACCCCTGCATCTCTTCTATGCCTTTGCTGGAAGCCCCCAGTCCGGTGCTCCCTTTGGTACTGAAACGCAATAGGGGCCTTCCCTTTATTCTATAATCTGTCATCTTCCAGCCTCTTGTGTTCCTCTATCTGCCTCATTAACTAATGCATGTTCTTAGGGGGCTTCATATTCAATGAGTCTCTTAGCTCAGACTCATAGGGAAGCCCAGTTAAAAAGTGCTTACAACTACTTGCTCATTGCCTCCTCCAATCTCATTATATAATTCCCAGTTCTTGTTTGTGTAGAATCATAAAGTCTTTCCGCTCCCCCATCTTCAGGGATATCAAGGCATCAATGGGCTAGGAAACTCAGATGCGAGCACCAAATGCTTGGATTAACTCCCTAAAGTTATGGATAGAACCCTTTTTTAGACCCTTGAACCATCTCATTGCTGTGGGACCAAGACTAAAGGGGAACACCTTGCACAAAAGACCGTTCCAAGAATAAAGTACTATTAGTTGAGTGAAATGACTTACATGCTCCACCGGGTCTATCTTGCCGTCATAATAAGTGAATGGCGGACGAGTAAAGTGTCTCAGCATCTCAATACACTCCATTTCCTCAACAAAAGGTGACCAGGATTTCCTTTTGAGTGCTCGACTCATAGCGTCCATTGTAGCGTTGGGTTGTCTATGCCTTTCTCTCTTGGGTGACACAATCTTTTTCCTTTGGACTTATTTGACTTGCTCCTTGACAGCCAAGAATGGTCTTGGTGGGAAAAGCCCTCTGTATGCTCGCTTTTTGAGTCGTGGTCACGGGGCAACCCCTCAAGGGACCTTCTTCGATGCCTCCCCCTTATTTCAAGCTCTAACTCCTTAATTTGCCTTCATAGGCTTTCCATCTTAGGGTCCCAATCATTATGGTAAGAGCCCTCAGGCATGTAAAACACAGTTACCTCTCCTTTGGATGATGTTGCATGCAAGTCCACCTAAGTCTCGTGCCTGTCTTAGTTGCAGTGCTCTCTCCTACGCTCTTGCTCTGCCACTCTGAGAGCCCAGGATGAATCCCTTAAATAGTTCCCGCTGAACCCCACTGACCCCATGTTTGCATGTTGATCCTTCCCAACAGACTGGGCTTTTAGGCCTAGACTCCTAATTTACTTGTACTCTAGGTTGGACTTATCCCAGAATAGGAGGTACAAGAAACGGCTCTGAAGGTTATTGAGGGAGCTAAACTGTAGTTTTTGACCTTAAACCTCCTTGATCCTGGCCCAGCTGAGGCTATGATTGTATAGTCAAGCTTTTTACCTGAAATATGAACAAAATTCCTTAGTCCCCGAGTTATATCTTTCTGAAAGTTCAATATAGGTATGAAACACCCTTGAACGTTTAGACCCCCAGATATAAAAATACCAATTCAAGTTTTATATCAAACAATTAATGTACGGAACATGATAACAAGCTCACAACAGAATTGATAAACAATCTAAGCCTAATATAAACACATCCACAGTAGTAAATATAAGGCAAAGATAAAGGAAAGGAAGATGCAAACACACGGACAACACACGATGTGTTATCGAAGAGGAAACTGAAGTCGTCACCTCTCCGCCGCCCTCCAAGCGGTCAAATAATCCACTAAAGAATGTAGTTGGGATACATGAACAGCAGAAGACCCTCCAAGCCTAATCTACCCAAGTACCTAAGCCCTCCAAGCTTTTTGCTCCAACGAGGTTACGCCGAACCTATTTCTTCTTTAGCTTCCCGGATTCCGCTACTTGACCATAGCATCAACCAATGTATATTGGTTCCTTTCCAAATTGCTTCCCAAAGCACCAAATGGACCTTCTCACAGACGTGGGTGTGGTGAGACAAGGGTTTGGTAAATGACCTCTCAAGGGTATGACAATGGAGAGGAAGAGAGTAGAGGAATTTGTAGAGTCTCTTTAGATGAAGATTGGGGATGAATCAATCTTGTATTTCTCTAGGGTTTTCTCTCACAAAATTCTCTCTGGAAGCTCTCTCAA
>NW_027069572.1:1204862-1262287 GCF_002906115.3 Quercus suber
CAGAAGACCCTCCAAGCCTAATCTACCCAAGTACCTAAGCCCTCCAAGCTTCTTGCTCCAACGAGGTTACGCCGAACCTATTTCTTCTTTAGCTTCCCGGATTCCGCTACTTGACCATAGCATCAACCAATGTATATTAGTTCCTTTCCAAACTGCTTCCCAAAGCACCAAATGGACCTTCTCACAGACGTGGGTGTGGTGAGACAAGAGTTTGGTAAATGACCTCTCAAGGGTATGACAATGGAGAGGAAGAGAGTAGAGGAATTTGTAGAGTCTCTTTAGATGAAGATTGGGGATGAATCAATCTTGTATTTCTCTAGGGTTTTCTCTCACAAAATTCTCTCTGGAAGCTCTCTCAATTTAGAGGGTATAAGGGTGTATATATAGTAGGGTAAGAAGGGAATGCAAAACGTCAGTTTTTGCCAAACAGGGTTAACTCGCGGCTTGACCTCGCGGCTTGTCCAAGTCGCGAGTTCCAATCGCGACGTAACGGCCTGGCCAGCCTAGAACTTTTGTGCTGTAACGTGACAGCTGGCGCGACCCTTTAGCTTCCCAGTGTGCCTCTCACGTGTCTGCCTTTCGCGGCTTTCCAGTCGCGATCCACCTGCGAGACCTAGCCGCGAGACTCTGTTTTTCTTGCACACTCTTGAGCTTTTCTTCACATCTTCTCACACACTACCCTTACAATTTTCCCACCTAAATACAGGGTTACTAAGTGCTAAATTACAAGCAAATTGGTCACGGAATAAAGCTAATTAGATGGTTGATTAAATTCAACCTTACACTTTCCTTTTCTACTCTCGCGTTTCCCTTCCCTAAAATTTTCCAACTCCTTACTCCTTCCTCCCCTTAGTGGGGTTGTCATGATGAGGGGGTTTTCTCCACGTCAATGGGTCCCTTGCCTCATATCCCTGACTAGATGGGATCTATCGCTCACTGCTAATATGATTTCTTAGTAACTTATGTTTGATGCCGGTTATTGCTCGGCCGATGAATTCCCCCAATGCATTATCTTTTGTTTGCAGCATCTCTAGGAGTGCCCAGCTTGATTTTTTTGGCCAGGCCCATACTAGCCCGGCCACATGGGTTGAGATGGGCCGTGAACATTCGATGAATGGGCCTACAGCTTGGGGCCGGGCTGACATTCTCAGTCCATACAACACCAATTATGCAAACCAAATGCATTCTTTCTACTCACATGATCCATCTATGATAGACCCATATATAATTTGAATAAATTTCCATAGTATGTAATTTGATTAAATTACCATCCAAAGTAGTCCAAGTGATTTCCAAGACAATTCTTAAATTGCCCAAGAAAATTATAAGTAGAAGTGTTCTAAGAGAAGTTATTTTCATGATACAAACTACTCCCAAGTCACGAGCCTTCAAAAAAAGTGTCCAAGGGATGTCATTGTCATGATAGTAACCTTTAAGTGTTCAAGAAAAATCCAAGTGTCCAACACAACATCCAAGCGTGCAAAAAATGTGTCATTCTCATGAAAGCAACACTTGAATTGTCTAAGCATTCTACAGACTCCATTTGCATGCGAGTATTACGTGGCTACAACATCGCATTCATATGTGCTTTCAAGAGTTGGCTAAAAAATTAAAATCACCTCCATTAATTTTCCATTATTAACATTCCAATCGTTTTAAAGAAACGTATACTTTTAGAAATGACTTGTTCTCTAGAAACTATTTTCTCAAAATTTTGATTAATTAAAAAAAATTATAATCCTGAAATTATTTTTCATTGTTTGATTTGCAAATAAAATTATGAATAATTTTTGTGATTCTAAATAACTACTTGAATAAAAATAATAGAACACCCTGCAAAACAGATACTTTGACTCTAGAGTCTAGACTAGCTTAGGTAGACATAAAATCATCATGCAATTTTCTTCGTAGTGATATGGGGACAAAAGCCACGGGGGATGAAGAACCTAACAATGTTTTTTTTTTTGGATAAGACCTCTGCCTTTAACATATTAATAAAAAATTTACCAGTTAGTTTAACTGGTAAAGTTTCTGATAATTGTATAAGAGATATGGAGTTCAATTTCTGCCTACATAAAAAACTGATTGGTGTCTTGGTATGATAATAAAGAGCTATTATCAGGAGCGGACGCAATAAATTAAAACTCTTTAAAAAAAAAAAAAACTAAGTTCGAATCCATTAACATTTTCAATTCCAATTGTTAAAAAGTATGTACTAGTCTTATGTCAAAATAATTAATTAAAAATAAAACAAAATAACCCATGAACAACAAAGTATGTACTCACATTAAAAAAGAAAAAAAAAAAGAATAAAAGAAGCATGTACTAGTCAAGTGTGAAAAAGAAAGTTCACCAAAAACCACACCCCTCTCTTTTCCCAATTCCTTCCCATCGCCACCAAAAATTGGCCTCCCACCACCACTTTTATAAATAGAAAGAATTCTAGTAGACCCAGCTTCAAGAGAAAAATCTTTCATTATTTCCCCTTTCTCACAATGAAATAAAATAAGATATATCTCGGTTTTTTATAGTGATAGAAGTAGTTTACAACCAAAAATAAATAAATAAAATAAAAATCAAAGTACACAAACCTGCTTATATATGCTTGTTGAAGCATGACCTTACGCATTTTTATACTTATTTGCAAAAACCCAGTCAAATCTACACAAATAGCGATTTATTAAGGGAAAAACCAAAAGACATTTGAGGAAGGGAGAAAAAATTAAAAGAAAATAAGTGTTTGTTTGGTTGGAGATGAAAATGTGAGAAGATAGAAAATATTTTAATTTTTTCTTATAATATATGTTTGGTTGGGGGCGAAAAAGTAGATGGAAAATGTTTTTGTTTGATTGAGAAGAAAAAATGAGAAGATAAAAAATATGGTTTGTATAAATTTATTATCATATTCATATTAAATAAAAAAAATTAGCCAAAAAAAAAAAGTGAAAAAAAAGAACACTAAAAAAAATTAAATAAATCCGAATGAAAAGGACCAAAAACTAAAGGAAAAAAAAAAAAAAACCGAAAGATGGTTAATAAAGAAAGACATAAATTTGAAAATAAATAATAATAAAACCTGTGCCAAACATGGGCATTTTGGTCTTCACGTGCGCATAACTGTTGTTCCTTGTTTTTTCTTCAATGTCCTCTTTAATTTTGGAACAAAACACTTGTGTCCTACTAATTTTTCTTTTTAAAATTCACCCACCAAAACGGACCACAAAGGAGAGGGTTCAAAAGAAAAATCAAGGATTTTGATAATTGTTCTCTATGCAATCCATACAATGGGTTCTGATTAAGTCATGACGTTTAATAGCATCTTTTTCGTCTTCAACTACTTTAAGCAGGCTTCTAAAATTGTGAGGACGTGGCTTTTCATCAGTCAGCAGGTATGGTTAGACAAGATGAGGAAGAATATATTGGATGTATTCAGCCGAATCCATCAAATATATTTTATCGTTAATTGATCTTGGCTCTGTAGATGTGACAACACTTTCTGACTGATTGTCAATGGTTCCTTTCAAAGCCACTGGGGAATAGATTTATATGTGTGTATAATATTTTTTAATTTTTTTAAAATATAATAAAAAAAAATGTATAAAAATACATGCAATATTGTTTAAAAACTGAAAATATATGTTTAAACTTGTATATGAATTTCTTCTTAACTAAAATACATTTCTATTTCAACCTTAATTTCTTTTTTTTTTTTTTTTTTTTTTTTTAATAATTCTCTTTTTTTATTCATTGTTTTATCTAATACTATCCTATGTATGATAAACCAAAAAAAAAACCAATAGCATTACGTAAATAATAAAATTCAATTTATATTTTTCATTGTTTGATTTAATTCTATCATTTGTGCGATAAATCCAAAAAAAACAAAACAAAATAAAATAAAAAAATTGGCCAATAGCATCATTACAATTAACCAGTCTCGTGCGGTAGCACGGGGTTACATACTAATTTAATTAATGTAACTTACAATTATGTGAGAGAGAATAAAACGTATTTATGATATTCTAGAGTACTTAATAATTACCCTCTAAAACTCTATTATATCCTAGTGAAACTTTTAGCCAACCACTCTATTAAGGTGAATCATGTTAATTCTTTATGTTCTTTTTTCTTTTTTCTTTTTTTTTTCGCAAATAAACACTTAAAAATGAGAAAATATTTTAAAGAATAAATTCTGTAAATAAAAAATCATCGAAGCATGTCTATATGGTTCAAGAAACTTCATATATTTTTTATGTTCAGCGAAGTTTTCAACTGTTCCAAGAAATAATGGTTAAAGTTTTAGCAANATAATAATAAGAGGATGATATCTATTAATTATTGCATTATTCAACTATAAAAAAGTTGGAGTCCAGGTCATTATTCAACAACCAACTTCATTAGTTATTTCTTTCAATTAATTCTCTCACCACTTTGGTTTCATTCATCAGAGTCGACTCACGAGTCACGATGCACAAGGTTCACCACAAAAATCCATCTTTCCACTTTGTGATGATGAGATGCTTATAAACGGTTACATTTCTTCTTCTGTTTTTTTGTTGTTGTATATTTTGGAGGGCGCACCATCACTTTAAATTGGAATATGTACCACAATACATTGTCACCCCCACTTTCTGACATAATCATTGACCATATAAAAGAAAGGTCAATATCGCCGCCTTCTGTGACTTGCTTTTGCTCAGATGCTAATCATGAATCTGTACCCAATTCTTTAGACTTTGTATGGATCATCTTTATCAAGAATGCTAAAATTTTTAGAATTTAATATTTTAAAATTTTACTTCATTTATTATACTATTTCACTTTAAAATATATCAAACATCAAAAATTTTATATTTTTTATTATTTTATTTAAATAATATAAACTATTCATTAAAATAAGGATCATACTAACGAGTGTTCTTAAGGGACTCATTAATAATTCATTTTAGAAAATTTTTAATACCACTTTTATGAAAAATGAAAAAAACTGTCAAAATATTAATTACTTTTTTTTTTCATTTCTCATAAAAATTTTCTTTAAATAGATTATTAACTAGTGTTTTAAGAACACTCGTTAGCATTTCCCTTAAAATAATAATAAAATAACTTAACACAAACAACCAACCAATCATCTCATCAACATGAGAATAAAAAACTTTTTATTTTTTTTTTTTTTTATTTTTTTTACAATTCAGGCTACAGTGAGCTTATATTAATACAAGCTCACTGTGCAAGTATGCCAAAAATTTTATAATTTAAAAGTTTTGATGAAGTTGTTTTTTTGGTGCTTTGATGCTAAAATTTAGCATATATCCCTTTTAGCATCCTTAACGAGGATGCTCTGCAGCTAGTTTTGTTTGGCATCAAAAATTAAATGACGTCCATACTCTTGGTACTTATTAGGATAATGATTTTGTAGCCCTATGTTTAGTATTATTATGGATTCAGGATTCCCTTCTATTATAATTTAATTGGTTTATGTATCAATCTATATATATCAATATGTATATGCCTTTGCTTTCCTCTTCATTTCAGGATAAAACTATACATATATATACACGCATACGTTACATATTTGTCAAGTTTATAATTGACTTATAATATGGTGGTTTATATTCTTAATAAGTAAATATATAATACTGAATTTGGAAAGTAGATCAAGCATGAGAGCAACAAGCCAAGAAGACTGGTTTACAGTTATTTTATTTCCTTTTATTTTAATTGAAATAATATAAATATGCTATGAAACCGGAAAATTATTGAATATTTCGGGAGTACCATAAATGCGTATTTTCTTCCTTTCACATGAATTATGAGTCTCATCATAAATCTATATATAATAATAATAATAATAATAATAAGTGAAGCAGAGAGAAAATCCAATTAGATTTCAATTGGATTCTTAATTTTGCGCCACTTGTCCTAACCAAAACTCAAAAAAAATCTAATTAGACTATAAATTTGACTCCAATTTTGTGTCATATATCTTATCTAAATTTTCTAATTTTTGTGCCAAAATAAATGATGCATTAACATTTAACACGGAAGCCAAGAAAACCACAATGATAATGTTTATTAGCCTAAGCAAGAACATCTTATCTACACACTTTTATGAAAATTATAAATTGGACTCCAATTTTGTGTTATGTATCTTATTTAAATTTTCTAATTTTTGTGTCCAAATAAATGATGCATTAACATTTAACACAGAAGCCAAGAAAACCATAATGATAATACTCATTGGCCTAAGTAAGAACATCTCACATGCACACTTTTATGGGTGATCTCAATAAAGTCTGGAACTCTTCTAATCCCACAACTAGAACCAAGGAGTCCAACGAGAAAGACTATAAAAGTAAAACATCATCTCCTCCTAATTCCATATCGTCATCCCATGTCTCCTCTTCTCTCAACCTCTACCAACTAGATCCATACACTACCCTCTTTTCCTTACGGATTTCTCAAAGTAAGGCCGGGTTCAAACACAATATTCAATCATACTCTTCCTTACTTCACACTTTCATACATTAGCGCTTCATTGGCGCCTCCAAGAAGATTCCAAGCTCAATGATCAGTTCTTATTTTTTAATAGTTTTTAATGTGTCTAGATTAAGATTTTGTTAATTTGTTAAAAGTGGACAAAAATGTAATCATATATATTATATTAAGTTGAAATTCAATTTTAGAATTCAAATCGAATCAAATTACTTTCTAATTGTAGCTTAATTTTGTACTATGTTTCCAATTTGATTTTTAAATGTTGGTGTTAAGTTATCTCTATTCATAATGCTTAATGTGGAAACTGAATCTATCAAGATAGACATCTTATCATCACAATTTTGCAAGATTATTGCTTTAATCATTTTCAGGTGTGGATTTTGAGATTAAGTTGCTCACAATTGGTGGGAGAAGATTGAAGCTTACAATTTGGGACAAAGGCAACTGTTGGAATTATTTTGAATTATAGTTTCATTTTAATATTTGATTAATGATGCTTTTGGAAGTGATAGTTTATGCTAACATGTAATATTTTTCTTCTTTCAAGTTAGTCATTGCTTTTGGTGCATAAATAGATTGTAGAGCTATTAACAATTGATGAAAGATATGTATATATGATTTTTAGTTAGGGGAACTTTTGGATTTTAATAGAAACATTTAACTTCGGATGTTGAAAAAACAAGAAGGTAAAATGTTCTGTAAATTTTAATTTTGTAAAACTAATTAATGGCAATTTGAAGTGTTAAAAGAGACAACAATATTGATTTCGGCTTGAAACGTACTCAAAATAAACTCAAGGACAGCGTATTAGACATGTCTATAGGGGAAAAGTGCTATCTGATGGCATCTCTACTAAAAACTATGAATTGCAACACACTTCTGATTCCAATACGCTATTCATGTCCAATTTTATTAGAAACTTTTGAAGAAAGTTTCATTAATGTCCCTTTATATATTTTAAATAATAAAATGCAATATTCTCTTTTTTTATTCATTGTTTTATCTAATACTATCCTATGTATGATAAACCAAAAAAAAAACCAATAGCATTACGTAAATAATAAAATTCAATTTATATTTTTCATTGTTTGATTTAATTCTATCATTTGTGCGATAAATCCAAAAAAACAAAAACAAAAAAAAAAATAAAAAAATTGGCCAATAGCATCATTACAATTAACCAGTCTCGTGCGGTAGCACGGGGTTACATACTAATTTAATTAATGTAACTTACAATTATGTGAGAGAGAATAAAACGTATTTATGATATTCTAGAGTACTTAATAATTACCCTCTAAAACTCTATTATATCCTAGTGAAACTTTTATATAGATATCATCCTCTTATTATTATTATTATTATTTTATTATTATTATTATTATTATTATTTTTTGGTTTTTTGGCTTAGGGGGGTTTTTTCAAAATATTGGTGTCTGGAATTAAACTAGAGAACTCCTAGTCAAATTCAAGACATTCATTTTAAGACAGAGTGCCCAAACACTCAACCAACCCCACCGGATTTACTTTTTTTTATTTATTATTATTATTATTATTATGTATTCATATAAATGCTTTTATCTCGCAGTCCCAGTTTAATATTGTCATCAAAAGCTTTACAGACAGTGATCATAGTTTATTTACAAGATTATTATTATTATTATTATTATATAACCGGCTGTAAATTAAAGAATTTTGTATATAACTATAAGATAGAGATGGGAAATGAATGAATTTTCTGGTTTACAAATTTCACTGAGGTGAAAGAATTGTCATAATCTGTGTCAGTTACTTTTTAGATTAAGTTGAAATTCTTGCAAAAAGAAACTAAAGAAGAATATTTGGTGGAGTTTGAGTCATAAATAATAGTGGAGATTTGTTGGGAATTGCTATTTGGATTTTTTTAGCTTCTTTATCGGATTTTCCTTAATTAGTGTGCAAAGAAATTACTTTCTTTGTCAACTAAAAAATAGATACTGAAGTCTTATTACAATACCATCATTAGAGCATTTGCATTGGGCTTGTGAAATGTCAAATGTAAGAAAAATATGGTATTTCAGGCCTAAAATTGCTCAGCAATCGGAATGGTATATGTACGCTATTGCAAAAAAAAATTGCAATTGTGCTACAGTGTATAATTGCACTGTAGCTCAATTGTAAAAATAAAAATATTATTTTATTCATTTTCTCTCTCATCTGCTCTTGACTCTACCACTCTCTCAACTCTGTCCCCCTTGTCTCTTTCCTCTTAGTGATTTCTCCCTCCCTCTTTCCTCTTAGTGATTTCTCCCTCTCTCTTTGCTCTCCCTCAGGCCACCATTGGCCACCATCGCCCAGCACCACTAAGCCCAGGTTGCATCTCGATGTTTTGCTCTGATGTGACTTCGATGTTTTGCTTTGGGTTTGCTCCGATCGGTGTATCATGGGTTAGGTAGTGGATCGGCGTGGTGGGCCGTGGGTTATGGGTTTTGGATTTGGGTTGATTTGGGCGTAACAGAGCTAGGTGTTGATCTGGGTTAATCTAGGTGTGGATTGAAGATTTTGGGTTTTGGTGTTGATTTTGGATTTGGGATTG
Organism: Quercus suber; assembly: GCF_002906115.3. Classification (NCBI taxonomy): domain Eukaryota; kingdom Viridiplantae; phylum Streptophyta; class Magnoliopsida; order Fagales; family Fagaceae; genus Quercus; species Quercus suber. Next base: position 1,213,933 of record NW_027069572.1, read on the forward strand.
GAGTGACGGAGCTGGGTGTTGATTTTGGGTTTGGGATCGGCATGGATTGGCAGAGATCAGAGATCGAGGTGGTGGTGTGGGTCTGGGTCGATAATCGGGTCACGAAAGAGGAAGATCTTGATGGTTGTGGGAAAGCCTTGTTCTTGTAGTTGGGGTTTTGGGTTGAAGTTATTGATCTCAATGAAGACGGTGACGAATCCCGAGGATGAAGAAGAAGAAGGGTTTTGTTGGTTAACGGGTTTTGGTGTCATGATGGTTGTTGTGTGGTGGTGACTGGGTTGCTATGTGGAGGTGGTGTGGTTGAGAGGGTGGTTGCTGTGTAGATGGGTGTATTGAGTTTACTCTGTGGTACTTGACCACTAGTTGAGAAAGAGGAAGGGAGACAGAAATTAGAGAGAGAATTAAATATATTTTATTGTATAAATTTATATTATTTTAATGTGTTGTATTATAAAATAAAAGTTGGAATGCTAGATGTAGTGTAAAATGGTATTGTATAATTAATAAAATAACTTTTTGTGATAGTAAAATATGATATGATAGAATTTTTTGATGCGAATGCTCTTAGTGTGGAATGGGATTTGGATTACTATTGAGATGTTTTGGAAAACTTTTGTAAAGAGATTTTATAATTTGTCAATGTTTTTTGAATGAGTAAACGTTTTGTAATCATTGTTTGATTGATGTAGCGAATTAATAATTATCTAGTGCCTGTAGATATAGATTATTACCAAATCCCATAAATACAATTCTTTTACGTACGGTGATTGTGTCTTTTCTTTTTCCTCACTGTTTGTTTATCTTTCACAAACTGGTAATAATGTTCACAACAGTAGTAGTATAGGAGTATTGTCGGAGGGTTTTTCCTGTAGCTAAATAATTAGTAACAAAACACCTGCCATTACTACAAATCCGATATATGATATCAGTGCTACTGGTTTGGCAACATTAATTAGCACCAACCATATACTATATATTTTATCTAAATTAAGGCGTTAGACCCCAGCAAAGGGCTCGCCATATCTACCTTCCACTAGGATGTATTTGCAAATGGATGTTCACTCACCTTTAATTTTATTTTTAGTAAATTCAGTCATTTCTTTTTGTCCACTAAGCGGGTTTGCAAATAAGTGGTAAGCTCATTCGGATTCACCTGATCATCATTCAACTTATATTAATTCCAATAAAATATATGAATTGTGTGACGCTGGTGCTCCAATCAATCGTGGAGAGACCAATGTGCACCATCACGTTAGCGTTAAATTGCGCATCATTAATCTTTTTACGTGTACCATTTTTCACCAAATGACCTAATTTTGGAAGAATTAAAAGACTCCAAATTCTTTGTCTCTTCTTTCTGATTTTTCAACTTCTATAGATAACAAATGATCACAACAATATCTGACCATATATCACAAGTTGAGATAAAGCGCACTAAAGAATAGGGTACAGGTTTAATTAGTAGCATCTCCGAAAGTCTAAATAAAAATAAACTTTGTGTCAAATCTGCAGCTACAATCTACGAGTTATTGAAGTGCCATACAGAACAAATAATAGAGGAATCTCATTCACAAAAATATTTACAAAATCTCTTGACTCTTGCAGATTTTAGATTTCAATAATTAATTAAGGATCAAAACCCTTGTATAGAATGGATAACAGATTAGACTTGTCCTCTATCATGGACCTCGACACATTGTTTGTGTAGTGTTTATCCATTTTTGAGAGATATAGCATAAGACCACTTGCTAGATAGCTAGCTAACAACCCTTAAAAATTAACCAGCATGAATATTTCCATACCATTGAAACAAGTGGCTATATATTATGATCATATCACAAATATTTATTTTCAACATTTGAAATGTATTATGAAAACTTGATTTCTTAATTTGGCACCGGTGTTGGAAAAGCACCTACAATTTCGTATCAAAATGCTGCTTTATAAAAAGCCTAGGAATTATACCATGAAAACTTTTAAGCCAGTGATGCTCTGGCTGCGGGTTATCTGAAACTTCTGTCACATGACGTCTTATTTTAAGGGATTTAGAATGGAGCAACCTTCTTCTCCAAAATATATATATATATATATATACAGGAACCAAACCACATCACGGTTTATTTATTTATTTATTTTTTTTTAAAGTTTTATGCTCGTACGATGCACAGCTTAGTAAAAGAATTATAGATAAATTTTTTTTTAAAATATATATATTTTTTGATAATATAATTAAATTTAATAACAAATAAAATAGTAAAAATATTTTATAGATAATGGCAAGTTTTAAATTTCTAAAAGCTCTTAGTAGTCATTTTATTTGAGGAACACTAATTAATGATTGGAGAGAAATGCTATATCCGGTTGGACTAAGACATATGAAAATGAACAAGTTATAACAATTAAGGCGAAGGAAAGTGAGGAACAACAAATAATAATTCTAACATACTGACATAATAACATTTATATTTAATTATAATGACTCACTTACATCTCAAAGTGTCAAATTAATATCAACACTAAACATGCCAGGATGTTTATTTGTATATATTAAGAGGATACAGAAAGTTAGTTATTGCTTTTTTTTCTTGTCAAAAATCCCCATAAATTAATTAATCAACAACTTTAAAATGGGGTTAAAATAGTAAATTGGCAAAAGAAAGTTAGTTATCATTTTTTTTCCTGTAAAAAATATCTCTACCTAAAACTTAAAAATGAGGTTAAAATAGTAAATTGACAAAAATAATAAATTCCTACTTCTACATTTAAATGTCTTTTTGCTTCTAATAAACTCCTACTTTTACATTAATTTAAATTTATTAAGACATATGTGGTTCACTTGTTAAAAACATATATCATTCTTTTATGTAATTGGCTAATCTTTTGACAAAACGCACTTTACTTGTAATTGGATAGTTCTAGGTGTTTTTAATACTTCAAGAAACAAGGTTTCAAGATCAAGTGTTGAAGTCATCAAATTTGTCCAAAAAACAAGCTGAAAAGTGCAAGTCTATTAAAACTTGACAGCTAGCATGTGTCGAGGTTTAGAAAGCTGTTCAGCCTGTGTGCTCGATAGCTGCTTGACACCTCCTATCTGTCGAGGTTTATGGAATTTAGAATTTTGATCTGATTTTCTTGGGATTTAATAGAAATTTAGACCCTTTAAAACACAATTAGATTAACATAGTTAATTAGCCAAGTGATTAACTTAGTCAAATTATGTAGTTCTAGGTTATCACAAACATACAATCATATCAAGAATATAAAGTAGTGGAAATATAAAAGACACAATGATATGATCACCCAGGAAGCCACACGGTAAAAACCTGGGGAGGATTTGACCTAGCTATCCTCAAGGTAAACCTGAATCTACTATGCGAAAGAATCGAAGTTCATACAAAAGGACTTACAAGCTCTCCGCTTGACTTCCTAATGCTACCCACTAGTAGAACTTACTGACACGACCACGTGCAAGTTCCGTGAAAGCTTGAAAATGTGTTGAAAACGCAAGAGCAATTTAGACCCCTAATTAAAATTACGGCTTGATAGATTTTACACTAACTTAATACTAAGTGCGGAATAGTGTAAATGCGAGCGGATGAACAAATAAGCTACTCTAATCCATAAACTAAACAACACAACATTATAATGGAATATAAAAGAGTAGGGAAGAAGGATGCAAATACAGAAAACACCGAGACGTGTTTTCGAAGAGGAAACCGAAGAATTCGGCGAAAAACCTCTTCGTCGCCCTCTAAGCAGAAATCGATCCACTAGACAATTAGTTGGGATACATGGGTTAGCAAGAGACCCTCAAAGCCTAATCTATCCGATGTACCTAAGTCCTCCAAGCTCCTACTCCAACAAGGCTTCTTGGAACCGTATCTTGTCTAGCTCTCCGGATCTCGCAACAAACTCCATGTTACATCTGTCATCCTTGGCTTCTTCAATGCTTCCTAGCAGTACCAAAACATCACTCAACACTCTCAAAGGGTGTGGTAAGTGTTTTGGCTATCAACCTCTCAATGGTATGGAAATGGAGAGGGAAGAGTTGAGGAAATACCACAAGCAAGTGTATAGAGAAAGGTGGGGATGACAATCTCTAATTCTCAATGTGTTTGGCTAGGATTTTCTCTTGGAATGGCCTTTCCAACATTTGTGAGTAATGTGGGTATAAGTAGTGTAGGCACAGAAGGTGTAAATCAGACTAGACAGGCTGGCAGAACAGAATGCCTCACGGGTGTCTTGCGGGAAGACCTTACCCGCGAGATACTCGCGAGACATAGCTGTCTCCATCTGGCCTGACTCTTCGCATTCCAGCATGTGCAGGGCATATGATTCACTTCGCGGGAAGCTAGGTCGCAACCTACTCGCGAGAATTCTTCAGCCTTCAAATGCTTGAGTCTTCACACTTTCTCTCTATCACACAACCCTTACAACAAATCCCACAATAGATACAGGGTATAAACGATTGATAAATAATTACAATCAAATTTGGCACGGAATAAAAGCCAACAAAATACATAGTTGTAAATAATAATTTTACAATCTCCCCCTTTGGCTATTCCGTGAAAAAACCTTAAAACAGACTCTAGACTTAAACGTGAGTTTGGGAACAAAGGCAAAACTCACTCACACCTAATTCTAGATTCTGATAAGCTCTTAAAACATATGAACATGTATCTCCTGAAACACAACAACACAATAATATCATTGTATGCAGAAAAAACTTGAAAAGCATGTGGAGCAATATTAGCATGATCAAGCAAAATGGAATAAAAACAATAGACCATGGCAAGATCAAACAAGCAATCACTATACAAAAGTGATCACTATACTCATTCACATAAGGAATGAACATCCGGACATGCAAGATGATAAGCTCATTTGAAGAGTATCATTTGCAAATCCAACGCTCAACCAATGCGAAATACACGAAGTATTTGCATCTAGGAACAATCCTACATGGGCACAAGAGTGTTGTACTTAAATAAAATGTATGACATTAAACTTCAAGTACACAAGCATAAAAGCTGCATAAACAAGATACTGCATATGCATGGCACAAACCATAAAAGCCTACAAACCATGCATGGAAATAAACCCTAAAAGCTTACAAAAGCAACAAGGGTACAAATTATAAAGTACTTCCCTATCATATCACTCCATCTATCATGAATCATAGGAGCTGTGATGAACTTGGAACATATATACCTGTAACCTGAAACACTTGCACAAAACACATTAGACCTTCAAGGTAAATCAGGTGATAAAAAGACAAGTATAATGTAACAAGTAAAATGCGATCAAGTAAACATGTTGTGAAACATATGAGCAACTTGATCAAACACATGACAGTCATATGGAAATGACTACAATGATTATATAGCAAAGCAAATGATCATCTAGACATGCAACCAATAAAGCACAATAGTATAAGGGTAAAAGCATGTCCAACACATAAGCACGATGCAATGAGAGCAACAAAGCATATCAAAGCACCATAAAGTAACGAGAAAACAAGCATAAAGTAAATTAAGATTTTCTCAAAAAATGTCTTCTCCCCCTTGGTATATGCATCTCCCCTATGGCTTTCTCCTCCTCCGAATGTGCACGAGATAGAATTTCTCCCCCTAAGATTGTGCACATGAATCATATAGAAATGACGAAAACCACCGGTATACTCTCCGGTATATTCTCCCTTTTTTTGTCATGAATAGACAAATGAATCAAGAGGAAGGAGGAAAAAAAATGAAGATGATGCATGAGGGGTGCAAGATGAATGAGAAAATGAAGCTCAAACATAAGATGAAAACATTTAAAAAAAAATGCTACGAAGCATAAAGAACATGACATGCTAAGGACCAAGGCATGACATTGACACAAAGAACATGTTATATGTGCTAAAAGGTTTAAAAAGACTTAACTAGCATGAGTGAATGCAAAAATATGTCAAGTGTTAGAGTGTGTGTAGCAAGATGCATCTACTGTGCATCTAGTGTGCATGTGAGATGCATGACCAATGCATGAATAAGCACTCACGGGGAAAAGTGTACAAAACACACCACCAATGATCAAAACATGATAAACATGAATAATTATGGTGATCCCTAAAGTTTGGTACTCATCGGAGTCCAAAACAACAAGAAAATGCCATTTGAGCATTTTATCAGACACTTAGAGTGCACACACTACACATGTATGATAAACATTGCAAGAACATATGAAAATCTTGCCTAAATATATGTTATTTTTGCCACAAGGGGCCAAAATCCAAAGCAAATCATCATTCAAAACAAAGCCCAATCAAAAAGATTGACAGAAAATAAGTTTTCCAACTCTCATTTGAGAAAATCCCAACTATGAACATAAAACCCCCAAAAAAGTAATCTAAGGATCAAAATCAATGAAAAGCGTTAAAGATTACCTTAGAAATGTTTATGGAATGAAAAATACTTGAATTTAGTTGGGTTTTGATGTAGAAACATTAAACCTAGGGTTTGGGAGAGGATGGGATACGTTTAAAACAAATGACCCACGAAATGCCCTTTAAAAAGCTGATTTGGAAATTTTCACTGGTATCTCGCTACTTAGAATTCCGCGAAAATTTCGCTGGTATCTCGCAGGTAAGCCTTACTTGCGAAACAGCCGTGAAACAATCGCGAAACTCTCTGTCCAAAGCTGAAAAACTTGCGAATTGGACTATTTAACTCCCAGTTGAGTCTATACATGAAATAGGACTCGAAAACACCCAGAAAACATGTTTTTCACACAAAAACACTTTAAAAACTTTGAAAAACATGGGTGATACAATTCACTTCCAAAAGTAAACGAAAAGAACAAAAAAAAATCTTTTTGGTATGAACCACATATGTTGAGCACATACATATCACATTTGAACATGTGTAATCACACAAATGAAATAGACATTCATTGAACAAAAGTCTTGTGTGTTGTGTGTGAGGATCAAATGTGGAATAGTCTTTAGACCAGAGCGAAACTTCAATGATCAATTCAATCGAGTCATACACAACTGATACGAAATCAAATGGACTATCTCCATTATAGAAATAAGTATATATGACCTCCCACACATTGAATACATAACTTAGAACACAATTAGATTAACCTAGTTAATTAGCCAAGTGATTAACTTAGTCAAATTATGCAATTCTAGGTTATCACAAACATACAATTATATCAAGAATATAAAGTAGCAAAAATATAAAAGACACAATGATATGATCACTCAAGAAACCACACGGTAAAAATCTGGGGAGGATTTGACCTAGCTATCCTCAAGGTAAACCTGAATTCACTATGCGAAAGAATCGAAGTTCATACAACAGGACATACAAGCTCTTCGCTTGACTTCCTAATGCTACCCACCAGTAGAACTTACTGACATGACCACATGCAAGCTCCGAATCCACGGACTCCTTCTTTCTTGGATTCTTCAATTAGCTACAAGCATCCATGCTTGTTATTTTTTAAGCTCCAATGGCAGCAACCGAGTTGATCATCAAGATGTTGATACTATCTCTACCTTGAAAACCCTATGTTTATGTGAAGGAAAGCTTCTCAATGATCTCATAAGAGATTCACACAAACTGCAAATATGAGCAACAAAGACTTAGAGAGGTTTGGGTACAAAACCCTAGATACAAAAGAGGCACACTCTTCTCTCTCTAAAAAACTCTAAAAAACGTGGCTTAGGGTTTCCTTTATATAGTAGGAGAAGTAGATCTGAAACCATAATCCTTAATGGGCTTAAGCTGCTGTTTGGGCCGACTTAAAATTCTGCAGATACAATTTTCGATTGATTGAGCCTGTTCTTCGATCAATCGAACCAGGCTAAATATGAAGTCTTCTTCCTGCAGCTTGTATGTTCTTGAATCTTGACTTGAATCACCTTGAGTATTGTCTAATAAAACCTGTAGATTCTAAGATCTATATCTAGACAAGTTTGTATTCACGATTTGCCAATTGTTCTAAACATTTAGAACCTAACAGGATCCATGTTTATGTGTTTGAGCATTCTTTTCTCCTAACCCTAGACATATAAAAGGACTGTTTGAAGGGCTGTCAAAGAGTACACAAATTGCACGTGCATTGAGCAAAGTTTGTTCAAGCAATTTGTGACCAGAGACAAAGTTTTGCCCTAGTTCATCATTCTTGAAGAAGTTGCTGTGTATATGCACCTTTGGGTTTTGTTACCAAGCATCTTCTTAATCTTTATCGTTGGGATGAACTGAAGAAATTTGCAGCCAACAATCTTCTACAGTTGGTGATTGAAGTCGCATACTAGGATCCGCGCATTGGTTAGTCATGTACTTGGGAGTCGTGCATCAAAAGGGAAAATTATCATTACAGAACAAGTCCAATTAGGTATTGGGGTAAGGATTCAATTGTAGGTTGGTATAAGGTACTGAGATTCCTTTACTTGTAACCACTTGTTGTGATAAACAAATCACCCTGTTATTTATTTTCTGCTACATAATTAGTTTATTGGTGATTTGTTTGTGCTACCACGCGTTTTGCATGTAAATTAACTTAATTAATTCACTTGGCTAAATTAATTGATTAATTTATCACAAGGGGTCAATTTGTTTTTGGCCTATCAAGTGGTATCAAAGTAGACACACTTTGATTAGGTTTAATCTTTGATGTGTTGATCCATTGACCCCTGTTTGTCATAGATAGAGGACAGTCATTAATTACACCTCATTTATTTGATGGCACTAACTATGTATACTGGAAAGTACGCATATGAGCTTTCTTGCAGTCTTTAGATGATAAGGTGTGGTAAGCTGTAGAGATTGGTTAGACTAAGCCAAAGGAAGCGCCGACCGATTGGGATGAAGCAAAGTTAAGGCGGCAAACTTCAACAGCAGGACATTGAATGCTTTATCCAGTGCGGTCACCAATGAGGAGTTTAAGAAGATTTCCTCGACGGCAACTGCTAAGGAAGTATGGACCATCCTCTAGATAACCTATGAGGGTACAAAGGCTGTCAAGGATTCAAAACTTCAGAGGCTTACTACAAGCTTTGAAGAGATAAAATGAAGGAAAATGAGTCATTTAATGATTTCTATGCCAAGCTCAAGGACATAGTGAACTCAGCCTTTAATCTTGCGGAAACCATTCTTAAACTCAAGATTGTGAGGAAGGTGCTCAGATCTCTACCTGAGAGATTCCATGTCAAGATCACGACGATAGAGGAATCAAAGGATATTGACAAGATTCCTTTGATAGAGCGAGTTAGAAATTTGCAGACCTATGAGCTAGGGCTATCAAGAATTGGCAAGTCGGGTAAAGGCAAGAGTATGGCACTGAAGGCTAAGAGCAGTGACACAGATGAGTCTTCCGATGATGAAGATTCCAAGATGAAGTCCTACATCACTAGACAATTCAAGAAGTTTATGAAGAATGCTAATGGAAAGGGCTTCAACAAGGACCGTAGGCAATCCAATTCTTCTCAGTTCAAAAGCCAAGACAAAGGAAAGAAGGAGGCAAAGGATGGTGGTCAGTACACTGTTCTTGTAGGACCAAAGTACTTTAGGTGTCATGGATTTGGTCACATGAAGCAAGAGTGTCCCACATATCTTAAGAGCATTGGGAAAAGCAAGGCACTTGCTACTACATTGGGTGATACTGAGCCTGAGGATGATTCCGACAATGAGGATGACGGAATCTTGAATGCCTTCACTGCCACAATCAATCCTACTGAAGGGATTGTTGAAGACGTGGACGAAGAAGAAGAATTAGTGGATTCTAAGTGTAAGATGATGGATGATCAAGATGATATCCATACAACTTATGAGAAACTGTACAAGCTTTCTGAGAAGCATTAGAAACTGTACAGGCTGGCCATCAAGAAACTCAGTGATGTGGAAGTTGACTGTGAAGAGTTGTCCACAAAATTTGATTAGGCTAATTAGACTATTGGAGTGCTGAGGTTTGAGAACAATTTCTTGGCTGAGAAGACTAAGAAGCTTAAAGCAGAGCTGTTTCAAGTTAAAGCTCAATTGGAGAGGACTTCAAGTGCAAAACTTGATGAAATGCACAGCATTCAGAAATCTGCTTCGGATCGAACAGGTTTAGGGTATGGTCTTTCTTCCTCTAATATTGCTTCTACTAGTAATACTGTTCTTGTTCCTCTTGTTAATAATGTTGAAATTGAGAACAATGATGTTAAAATTGAATTAGCTAGTGAGAACTTAGACAAGGGTAAATCTATCCTAGAAGCACCCTCTAAGCAGAATAAGAAAGATGTTAAAAACCTTAGGGCTAAGAAGGCTAACTCTAAAAAGCCTAAATAGAAGAAGCAGCATCTCTGTCATCATTGTTGAGCTGCCGGTCATACTCGACCAAATTGTTATAAGTGGTTAGCCACTCAACAGAGTAACGGCATGATAGCATCCAGAAACCAGAATCATCTTCTATCCTCTTTTGCTCCTCTTGGAGATCTTCTCAAAGCCCTCGTGTTCCTTTCGAACTTGAACGATTTCAATTCTTCTCCCTTACCACCTGTTCAAGGATTTAATCAAAGGAAAGGTTCTTCCAAGGAGTGGAAGGAAAAGGGCTCTAAGTGATTCTATTACTTTCTTCTATCTTCTTTCTTTTGTTTGTTGCATTACTTGTGTGTTTTTCTTTACTGTTTTGAGCCAGTCTAGTTTTATGCTTTGCTTTGTTTAACATGTTTTTGTTTGGTTATTTTTTAGTTTTGCTTATTTTTGTTTTTCATATAAAAAAAATTGAAAAATCAAAAAATACAAAAACATTGTGTGTTTTGTGTACTTTGGTACTTTGTACCTTGGATGGCCATCGAAACAAAGTTTTCTAAATTTTGTTTCTCTTGTAACTTAGATGAGCATCTTCATGCACAACTAAGCAAATGAGCTTTATGGCTCTTGTTTGTGATGAGTAAGATTAAGTTATCTCTTTGACCTAATACTCGTATCACTCTTTTTGACGGGAAGGACTAGAAAATCCTAAGAGAAAAGCATAAATAACCATCTCATCACTGTTGCCTGCCAATCATAAAAGACATCTGTATGCTTCGGCATAGCAAAATTGGAATGTCAAATATCATTGGGTATTTCTTTTCTCTCTCTTATATGCCCATGCATGATATGCTAAATTAAAAAAAAAAATGCAAAGAAAATAAAAAGCAAAAAGATAAAAAATACTTTAAATATGATTGCAAGCGTGTATTCTAGGAGATGTGGGAGTTATAGGATGTACCTTAAAGGTAATAGTCCCCATCAAACAGTTATAATTGTGTGTGAGTTAAAGTGATTTTCTCATATCTCAAATCGTCATAACATGTATACACTTATGCAATCTTGCGATGTTTTTCACACACAACACGCAATATTCTTTTCTACTCTTGATACATGTGTAGGTACAATATGATTTGGCCATTACAAGGTTTTACATATGTTAATGTATACTCACTAAACTTTCTTGATTTGTTTTTGAAATATAAAATTGGTTAGACTTGTTTAGTGTGAGTGTGTGTTTTTGAGATCCATGTGCCTAAAATTATTATTGAGAGATGATTTTGAGAGCTTAATATGTTGATTGGATCATTGGTTGAGTTGCATATTGGATTGCATTCATATCTATGTTTTTCACTTCTCGAAAAACTGTTTTCAAAAAGCTGGCTCGACACCTCCTCGACACCTTCTTAATACCTAGCTATCTGTCAAGCTTCTTAAACTTTTTCTTATCACAATCTCGACAGCTTCTTGACACCTAGTGGATTGATCGAGAAAGTTTCTACCTCCTCGATAGCTTCTCGACACCTGGTCAATAGATTGAGCTTCTGTTCTTGGTTCTGGTGGTTTGATCCTCGACACATTCACGACACCTTCATCTGTCGACGACCATTTCCTTGACACCTTCCTCGACAGATGTCTTAACACCCCTCAATACCTTCCTCTGTCAAGATTTACTGAACTCTTATATATTTTGTTCAGCGTGATTTGGAACTCATTTTTCTCGATCTCTCTCTCGATAGTTCTCTCTCTTCTCTCCCAAACACTCTCATCTCACTCCAATCTTGTTCCTCAAGGTTTCTTCAAGCTTTTTCAAGTCTTTCTTCACTTGGTAAGCTTCTAATCTCTCATTCTTCATGCATTTCATATTTTGAAACCTAGGTTTTTGGGGTTTTTGAAAAATTTTTGGGTTTTTCACAATTAATGAGTGTTTATCGAAATTCTGGGATGGGTTTTCATTAAAATGAGTTTAAAATCTCATATATTGTATCACATGTGCATTATAATAGTATTTTCATGCATTTAGATATGTGTAATCTGTTTATGTCCTGGTAGGATTGGATTGGGCTGAGCCTATGATGAATTTTCTTTTGCATGTCACATGTTCATGCATTCCCCATGCATATGTACTCTCTATTCAATATACTTGTTATATTTGAATTGTTTTGGAAATTTTCTGATTGTCTCTCTCTCTCTCCCTTTCTTTCTGTTTACGTTAGTTGTGTTTATGGCACCTAAGTGTAAATCTACTCCGTCTCGGAACCCTCTTCGTTCCGGGGCAACATCTCTTCTGATCTTACTCCTTTTAACATTCGGTTCCATGATGAGGATGCTCGAAAGGCTTTCTTGGAGAACTTTTCTAAACGTGGTCTCGGTCACCAACCTTCCCACTGTTATTCATAGTTGGGGGATGGAAGTCACTGTGTGACGTCTCGGTCACCTATCCTCTCGTGCTTATCTAGGAGTTTTACTCCAATATGCATGGAATTGATCGTTCAGTACCTCTTTTTTTTACTCGCATTCGAGTACATGCATTCTTGTGTCACCTCAACTTTTTGCGGATGTGTTTCAGGTTCCTAGGATAGAGTTTCCTGACTATCCTAGTTGTGAGCGTCTAAGGACTATGTCCAAAGATGAGCTTATGTCCGCTTTCTGTGAGCACCCTTTTGACTAGAGTGAGCGTTAGTTTACACCATGTCGGCCTTTTGTTAAAGGTCCTAGATTTTTGAACATGGTGATGACCTTTGTACTCCATCCTCTCTCTCACTACAATTCCATTATAGAGTCTCGTGCTTAGTTTTTGTTGTCCCTATTTGAGCATCTTACATTAGACTTCCCTTCACATTTCATTCTTTCTATCATAGATGTTCATCTAGATTCGGCGTCTCGTGATAAGCTCATCTATCCTTCCACTATCATGAGGATTCTACACCATTTTTCCATCCATTTTCCCGTGTCCAACCCTTTCACTATCATGTGTGCCATAGATACTGCTACCGTAAAATGTAGTGAGGCGCAGTTTAGGTCGCAACAGGAGTCAATTGTGCCTCCCTCCCGTTCGGCTCCTTCATCTCGATCTGCTCTATCCACATCTGCCCCCTCCTTTTCAATGGGTGATGTGACTCTAAGAGACATCATGGTGCAGCTACAGCATATGGATGCTCGCATTGATACACTCTCTACTGAGTTGTATCAGGTGAATATTCGTGTTGGCCGTATTGCTAGGCAGCAGACGACAATGGGTGGTTGATATGAGAGTAGTCATTCTTAGGGGGAGAGTTAGTATTGGACCATTTTGTTAGAGGGAGTGTTGTTGATATGAGGGATGTAGTGAAGATTTTATGTATCTTTTCTTTTATAGATACGTTGTTCTTGTACATTGGGTCTTGTGACCATTTTTACACATACATATTGTACTTATCTTCTTTATATGTGGATGTATGTTTTCTTTCACCTACCCTTACATGTGTTGTTTCTTTTCTCTTTATACACATGTTTCTTATACTTGTATGCAATCTATTATTTCTGTTTCACACTAAGATGCCTTGATGAGTTTTGTTTAAAGTGTTTCAGAAATACAGGTTGTCAAAGTCTACTTACCATAAACTCTCTTCTTGCAAAGTTTTTCAAGAGTTTGTGTTAGGATAGATTTTATTATATTCAGCAAGTGAATATGAGTTGAGTGATTTATGACTTCTCTCATATGTTCATTTATTTGTTGTGGTTTTGTCACGAATAGCTAAAGGGGGAGATTGTTAGGACATATGTGGTTCACTTGTTAAGAACATATGTTATTCTTTTATGTAATTGGCTAATCCTTTGACAAAACACACTTTACTTAAAATTGGGTAGTTTTAGGTATTTTTTAATATTTCAAGAAATAAGGTTTCAAGATCAAGTGTTGAAGTCATCAAGTCTGTCCAAGAAACAAGCTGAGAAGTGCAAGTCTATTAAAGCTCGACAGCTAGCATAAGTTAAGGTTTAGAAAGTTGTTCAGCCCGTGTGCTCGATAGCTGCTTGACACCTCCTATCTGTCGAAGTTTATGAAATTCAGAATTCTAATATGATTTTCTTAGGATCCATGTTTATGTGTTTGGACCTTCTTTTCTCCTAACCCTAGACATATAAAAGGACTATTTTAAGGGCCGTCAAAGAGTACACAAGTTGCACAAGTATTGAGCAAAGTTGTTCAAGCAATTTGTGATCAGAGACAAAGTTTTGCCCTAGTTCATCATTCTTGAAAAAGTTGCTTTGTATATGCACCTTTGGGTTTTGTGACCAAGCATCCTCTTGATCTTCATTGTTGTGATGAACTGAAAAACTTTACAGCCAACAACCTTCTACAATTGGTGATTGAAGTCGCGTACTGGGATCCGCGCATTGGTTAGTCACGTACTTGAGAGCCGTGCATCAAAATGTGAAATTATCACTATAGAACAAGTCCAATTGGGTATTGGGGTAAGGGTTCAATTGTAGGTTAGTATAAGGTACTGAGATTCATTTACTTGTAACCACTTGTTGTGATAATAGTGGAATTTTGGGAGTAGTGACCTGAAAATCACTCGGTGGGGTTTTTGCCGTTAGGTTTTCCCCATTCGTAAACAAATCACCGTATTATTTATTTTTTGCTACATAATTAGTTTATTGGTGATTTGTTTGTGCTACCATGTGCTTTGCATGTTAATTAACTTAATTAATTCACTTGGCTAAATTAATTGGTTAATTTATCATAAGGGGTCAATTCGTTTTTGGCCTATCAAAATTCCTACTTCTACTCACTAACTCTCTACAAAATAGGATCACTCTTTCGTTAGTTTTAAAACTCTTCCAATCTACAAAACTCACCCCACGTATTCCTTTTCTTTTTCTTTTTACTTCATCACGATGTATTTGTTTCTTCTATTCCCCCTTTTTTCATTTTTTTTTTTAAAATTTCATTCCTCTAATCTCACATTTTTATTTTCCCAAATCTCTTCTTTTTTATTAAAAAAAAAGGAAAAAAAGAAAAAGAAAAAGAAAAAGAAGACTCCTACTATAAAACCAGTACTATAACTTCCACCCATCCTTATCATCCCAACATTCCCACTAAAAAGCACTTACTACTATATAATTTCTCATGCTTTTATTTTTGTTTTTCACTTTCTCACTCACGATCTCCTTATTATCACTAACCTCCACCTTTGTTAGTTAGTTTTATATTTATCTTATATTTGTGAAGGCCGAGTTTCATTCTCATCAATCTCATGTTTCTTTTTCTCTGTACATTTTTTTTTGACAATTTGTTCAATTTGTGCTTTTCAGTGTTTATTTTTTAAAATGAAGCCAAACTTTAGCAACTAATTGATGACTTCAATGGATTTGATGTTAGGAACAAATTTTACGGGGTCTGGAATTGAGATTGGCAAATACAATCAAGACTCAAACCATTCATTGAGCAAACAAGTGTCTTCCAAAATTCTTAGTAGTATTGATTTATGCATTTATGGGGGAAATAATTTCTTCATCACACCCTTAATTTTTTTTATTTTTTTTTTATTTTTTTGTGATTAGAAAAAGTAGAAATCTCAAAATAGAAGAGCCTCACGCGCATGCTCAAAGGCAAGTGTTAATTAATGTAAATAAGCAAAAAATTATTATCAACATCTAACACCCTACTATTGCATGAATTATGATTAAAATTGACCTAATATTTTTACTTTAACCTTGAGAAATCATCCCAAATTTACAAATTAAAAACTACACAAATTTATAAATAAATAAAAATTGAAAGCAAAATTCACTACAACACACACATAAATATATACACACAAAGAAACTATGAATTCATTAATTACAAACAATATAAATTTCTAAACATTAAAAAAAATATGGAATTAGAGTTAAAGTAAAGACACTTACATAAAAAATTTGGAATTAGAGTTAAAGTAAAGACACTCACATAAAAGATGAATTAACTTTGACAGAAGGGGGAGGCAGAAGAAGTCATGTAAATTTCACATCACCTTAAATATCCATTGTTTTTATATCACAATTTTTATATTTAATCAATTTTTTGTCTCCATTCTTTGTGGAGTGATTATCATTATCATGGTTTTTGATGCTCAAATCTTGGTCTTATGGCTACCTGTGGATGTACATATTGGAAAAATCTGTAATCATACCTTACTTTGTCAATATTTCATACACACACACACATATATATATTACATATTAAAAGCTAGCCAATTTTTTTTTAAAAAAAAAATTGAAAGAAAAATTTACTACAACACACACATAAAAATATACACGCAAAGAAACTTTGAATTCAATAATTACAAACAATATAAATTTCTAAACATTACAAAAAAATCTAGAATTATAGTTAAAGTAAAGACACTCACATAAACACAGATTTTTCAAAAAGCGAATAAGATATTTGTTAAAATTAATCCGTTAGTTCTCATAAAAGATATACCATTGAATGGAAGATATACCATATATAATAAGCATAAAAGTTAGATGAAATTTAACAAAAATAACTTAAACAAAAGGCAACCCGCACACAAAACATATTAAATTTAATGAAAAAAAATTAAGAAGAATTTTATGAAAAAACAAAAAGAAGAAGGCAAATATATACATGCAAGTTTCATAGGTAAGGTATGAGAAGGAAAAAATTATCAACAAACAGTACAGTAGGAAAAGGGACAAATACACCAAAATCATTCATATATATATATATATACCCCCACTTTTATATTAGATAGTTTTAGGTTGTGAAAAAGTTAATAACTTGATATGAACAAAAAGAAAAAAGAGTTTACCTAATCAAGAAGTTTAGGTTAATTACATATTAGTTTTTATTTATTTATTTATTTTTTATACTTTATCCCAAAAGATTAGTTAACGTTATTAGCTAGATTGTTATTAGATTTTTAATTTTTTTTTTGTTTACATTAAAGTTAATACATATTACCTATTTTTTTGTTACTTTATCCCCCCTAAAAAAAAAAGAAAAAAATTAGAAGAAAAAATAAAACTTTTAAATTTGTTACTATTAGAAAATAGATGGTGTAGGATAAATGTTTATCCCAAAAAAAAAAAAAAAAAAAAATACTAACACAAGCTAAGAGTAAAATTTTTACTTTATAAAATTAAAAAAGAAAAAAGAAAAAGAAAAAAAAAAAGAAGCTGATACAAACACTTATTGTTACTTTGTCCAAACTCTAAAGAAGTTGATAAGATCAAAAACATTTTTTTTTTTTATCTAAAAACTTACTGTAGTTTGGTGCAGCCACTTGGCTCAACAATTATATATATATATATATATATATATTTTTTTTTTTCAAAAATCTAAAAAAAAATTATGCAATTTGGTGAAACCACTTGGCTCAACCACGGCGTCTAAGCCCAACTTTTATTATATAGTATATGATATACAGGAACCAAACCACACCACAGTTTTTTTTTTTTTTTTTAAACGTTAAAACAATAAAAATAATGATGTGCTTATTTGCTTCTCAGTTTCTAGCTTGGATCCTTTTAACTCTTTTTGTCTGCCCATCTAAATTGTCTCTTAATCTTTTCATCTTTTCTTCTCTTCTTATTAAGTTCAACAATGTTGTATTTGGTTATTTAGTTTCATTTCGATTTATAGACTTCTGTTTCTGATTGTGCTCTTCACTTTCCTTGAATTCGATCTCAAAAATGTGGTCACCGTAAGTAAATTCGTAAAGTAGACATGTCTATCTCTTTTTTTTTTTTTTTTTTAACTCATATTTTGTTGTTTGTCTCAAGTTTTTACTCATATTTTGTCTCAATTTACGTTGGGACTCTTATTGTGTTGGCATATTTCGTACCAATTTGGATATATTTTTAATTTTTAAATATGAATTTCATTGGTGAGTTCCAATTAGCTCAACTAATAAAGTTTCTAATGGTTGAATAACAGATTTGAAGTTTAATTTCTGTCTATACTAAAAACTGATTGATGTCTTACTCTAATGACAAAGAGATATCATTAGGAGTGGACGCTATAGATTGAAACTCTCTTTCAATATATAATATATATATGAATTTCATTGTATTCATGTATTGATGTGTGATGTAAGTCACAATTTTTAAATTAATTTTTTTTATTCTTGGTAATTCAATGTAATTTTCAATTTCTTTTTGGATTAGAGTTATTATTTCCTTAATTTTAGGTGTATTTAATATTCTTTGGTAAAATTGGGTTTTGGAGGTTTTCCTAATCATCCTAGAGTTTTGTCTTTTAAGTATTTATATGATATATAGCCTCTAGAGACAGACAAACACTTATTCAAATTAATAAAATTCAAGGTTTTTCTCTAATATTTTCTGGAGGATTCAAAACTTATCACATTGTGGATTCAAAGAACCCCTCATGAATTTGAGGTTTACTACCAAAAACTAATAGTTTAGTTTTTGTTCCATCAAAAAGAATATTGTGTGTACTTATCATCTTTTGTTCCATCAAAGAGAGTATCATGTGTACTTTCTTCAAGATTTTGCGACATCAATGTGGGTTCAATTTGTTATGAGTTGATGAGGTCAAGTGTAGAAATTTGATGAGATTATTGTGTTGAGGGAATTGTGTGGTGAAATTAGAAGTCTGAAAATTAGTTGACAACAAATTCACCTCTCACTGGCTCGTACAAAAATGTGAGAACTCGAGAGGATTCAATTATGAATGTCACAGTTGTCCCAACCCTTACCCTTAATATATCTCTCATTTCCCACAAAATTTAACTCCCAATTCCCAAATTGAAGAGCCTGAGAGCAGCCTAAAACTCTAAAGCAAAAACCCATTTATTCCCTTTACCTTCTCCCTATCAAATTGTCAATTACTATGAGAAGATATTAAAACTATCACACACAAAGGAACCTTTAATTAGTTAGAATTATTGGAGTTATTTGGTGCCTAGGAATCATTGAAGAATAATCCCAAATCTTCAAGATGCCTTGAAGTGATCAAGGACACTTGATCTTACAATTGGTGGCTCAATTTACAAATCCAGAGACTAACAAGAAGAAAAGATTGAGGAATCAATTGCTAGCAAGAGATAGAGGCTCAAGTACATAATCATTACTTAGCTTGGATATTGCAACTATTCTTATTTATTATATTGTTTGGTGCTATAAGTCCCGGGAATTTTTTTTCACCTAGTTCTCAGGCTTTTCTTTCCATAAACACTTTCTTGTAGGTGCTTGATTTTTGTTTAGGATTTTTATTTGGCATATCTATCCATGCATACGTCAATTGGTTAATTACATTAACATTTGGGCTCAATTTCAATAACTAGCTTAAAATTGAATTAAATTGTAAACCAGGGTCTAAGTTGTGTCTCTCATTTTCAACCAAAATATATTTCAATAGATTAATGTAAATTAAATTTGGTTGGTCACTTAGTCTCATCTATAATAATAACAAACTCAAGGATGAATAAATCTCATAGAATAGATTTGTGCTTTAAATTTATACTACGGAAAAGATACAAATATTTAAATTAAATTAAATAATATAGAAATTATAAACTAAATAATATATTTTATATAATATATCATTTAAATAATGTTTAAAAATCTTGGTTCTCTAAATGCTTATTTCTCCTCTGTACTTCTTAGTGTTATGCATACATTTGAAACTTTCACACAAAGTCCGGTTACAAAACAATAAAAAGAGGTGAAAATGCACTTTTGGTTCTTACATTTTGGATAAATTCCCATTTTGGTCCCTAAATTGATTTCGCTACTAATGTAGTCTCTAAAAAAAGAAAACCATTTTAAAAATAGTCCCTACCGTCAACCAACCAACGAAATAATCCTATGTGTTCGACGGAACTACACATGTCAAGTCCACTCATTAAAATAATAATATAATAATCCTACGTGTCAAGCCCACTTAGCTGAAACACTCATGCCACTCACATGAGTGACACCTTAGTTGTCCACTTCAGCTTCCCGCCATCTAGCCCTCTGACGTGACCCTACTCTCCAACTACCTCAGTCACCACATACGAAAATCCTCAAATTTCAGAGAAAATCCCAAAATTGAAAGAGAAAACCCTAAAATCCCCACATCGTCTTCCTCATCCCTCATCCCTAAAATCTCCAAATCAAACCCATTTTGAGTTAAAACCCAAATTGTAGTGAACTAGGAGACCAATTCACATAAAAAATCACACTAAAAATCGAAGAAAACGAGGGAGAACGTTGTGGGTTGAAGCTTCAATCCAAATTTCCAGCAATTTCAAGATTGTAGCAGTGGGCTGAAGCTCGAAAAGGTAACTCTGTCCACTTTCTCTCTTTCTCTGTGTATGTATCTTTGTCACTCTCTCTCTCTCTCTCTCTCTCTCTCTCTCTCTCTCTCTCTCTCTAACTTTTGCACACACCATATATGTCTCTCTCTAACTTTTTTCACACAATGTCAATATGCCTAGGGACCACTATTTAAATGGTTGTTTATGCCTTTATTTCGATAGTGTTGCATGTTAGGTGGGTGTTGTTTGTTTAGTGGGTGATTTGTGTTTGAGGAATAGTGTTGTTTGTTTAGGATTGTTATAGTGTCAATGCATGTTTAACTATTTGGTTTGGTTTTCTGAGTAGCGGATTAAATAATGTTGACTATATATCTCATGCATGTAGAATGGACGAGCTCTTTGCTTTGCATGTGCACCATGGTGAGTATTTTGATGAAAATCCTTGGAAGTATATGGGGGTGAGGTGGGGTTAGTAGATGAATGTGCTCTTGACAAGTGGTCTAAGATAGAAATTGATGCCATTTGTAAATATTTTGGGTATACACATGTGAGTAGGCCGTGGTAGAAAAGGCCTAGGGACAATGAGAAGGCTAGGGTGTTCCAACTAATTAAGGATGATCATGATGCAGTGTTAATGACTGAGTTGGTGAGGGGTCATGGACAAATTCATGTGTATGTAGAGCATCTAGTACATGAGCCTATACTTATTAATGGTGGTAATGGTGTGCCTCTGATCTTATTGTAGAGCTTGATTATGAGGACCCTTTGTTTGTTAGTGATTCTTATGAGAATAGTTATAGTTATTTTGAGGATTTCAGCTCTAGTGAACCTGAACATCCTTTTGATGGTTATTATAATAGGAAGGGCTATTACTGCAGTAGTGGTTCTAATTTTGAGGATGATGATGAGTTCTATGATGGTGATGATGACTGGGATATCCATTTTCAACTAGTTAAGGTTGGTAGGGATGGTGGCAATTCTAGTGCTTCTGGCAGTGTTAATGGTAGGGCTGGTGGCAGTGCTAGTGGTAGGGATGGTGGTGGAATAGGTGGTGGTGGAATGGATGGTGTAAGGATGAGGAGTTCTATGATGGTGGTTGTAAAGTTGTAATTTACAACTATGTTTTATGTTAGCTTTATTCCATGAGAAAAAGTGTTGTATTTGCATTAATTTTGTTCTTTGCATTTTGTAGGATTTTATTATATTGGGTTTAGTATTAAGTTGGTGAAGACTTAAGCTTAATTGAAGATCAGTGCATTTCAAGACTAGCTCGTGAGAAGTTTACGAGAAGGGTTCCTGCAAAAAGGGCATGCGAAGAGCACATGACTAGAAGTTGAAGAGTTGTGCCAGGCTGTCGTTTTCACGAGTGTCTCACGGGTAAGGCCTTCTCGCGAGGTAGTCACGAAACATTCTGCCTGGAGGATTTTAATGTGTGACTTTCTTACCCTTCACCCATACTATATATACCCTCATTACTTATAAATATAGAAGATGCCATTCAGAAAGAAAAACCTTAGATAGGTTTTCTACAACACACACACCCATCTTTTTGAGAGAGAGCTACTCATCCTTAGTGAGAAATCATTGTAGCCTGTTCTCCTTCCCTCTCCCATTGTCATACCTTGAGAGGAGATTTGTACCCAAACACAACCTACACCTATTCAGAGATCAGGAGAGCTAGACAAGACACGGTTTCGAGAAACCTTGTTGGAGTAGAAGCTTGGAGGGTTTAGGTACATTGGGTAGATTAGGCTTGGAGGGTCTCTTGCTAACCCATATATCCCAATTGATTGTCTAGTGGATCGATTACCGCTTAGAGGGTGGCAGAGAGGTTTTTCGCTGAGTTCTTCGGTTTCCTCTTCGATAACACATCGGCGTGTTATCTTTTGTTTGTATTCTCTCTTCCCTTACTCTTATGCTTTACTTTTATTGTTTTTGTTCATGTTTATGCACTAGAGTAGCATCGGTTGTTTGTGTTTCATTTACTCTTGTTTTTGCACTTAGAATTAAGTTAGTGTAAAAGCAATCTAGCCGTAACTTTAATTTGGGGGTCTAAACAGCTCTTGTGTTTTCAACACATTTTCGAGCTTTCAGTGGTGATGAGTTTGGCAGTGGTGGTGCAAGGGATGCAGATGATAGAAATAATGATAGTGATAATGAAGTAGAAATACTTGGGTGTAGCAAACAAGGGAAGGAACCAATTGTTGAGGAACCAAAACAGGATAGGGCTGTCACCACTGGCAATAATGAAAGTTCTGAGGATAGTGATGTAGAAGGGGCAATATCAATGAACCCCAACCAGAGATATGTGGGTGAAGATAGTGCAAGTAGTGATAGTGATGTAATCATGCACATGCATGATTAGATGGGTGATGGGGTAATGAACTCAAACTACACAATTGATGGGTTGTTGAGCCTAATTGAGTCATCATTTGATAGTGAGGTTCAGGGTGATGGTGATGGTAACAGTGGCAGTGAGGGTGGTGCTACTATCAATGAAAGAGTTGTGAACAATGTCAAAAGAAGAAGGAAGAAGTTCCCTGTGTTTAGACCAGTTTCCAATCCTGAACACTTAGTATTTAAGAAGGACATGTTATTTACCTCAGCTAAGCAGTTAAAGGATGCTATTACTGAGTATGCAGTGAAAGGTGGATGGAGGATGAAGTCTATGAAGAATGAGAAAGTTAGGGTTAGAGTCAAATGCCAACCTCCCTGTAAGTTTATAGCTCCCTTGCAAAGATGTCAAGGGAGATGAGCTGGCAGCTGAAGACTTTGAACTTGGAGCACACATGCACTAGGAGCTAGTAAAATCCAAGGTGTATTGCCAAGTTCCTTACGAAGAAGTTGATGAAGAAGGTGAAGAGGCAACCTGATATTAAGCTAAGAGACATTCAAGAGGTTGTGCATGAAAATTATATTGTAAATATTAGTGTAGGAAAAGCCAGCATGGCTAGGGAAAAGGCTTAAGAGTTTGTTGATGGATCTTATATAGAGCAGTACAATCAACTATGAGATTACTGTGCAGAATTGAGGAGATCTAGCCCTGGCAGTATAGTTCTAATGAAGACACACACATTCAATGAAGGTGACTTGGCAACTGAGATGGACTTATAAGCCGGTCTACCTTATTTTGAGAAACTATACATCTACTGGTCTGGGTGTAAGCAGGGGTTTAGGGTAGGTTGTAGGCCAATAATTGGGTTAGATGCTTATCACCTAAAAACCAAAATAGGGGCCCACCTGGTGGTTGCAGTTGCCAGAGACCTAAATGAAGAATATTTCTCTCTAGCAATTGTAGTGGTGGAAGCTGAAACTAAGGACTCATGGATTTGGTTTATAAATTTACTACTAGTAAATGTTGGTGATGAGAAGAGGTGGACATTCATATCCGACCAGCAAAAGGTATATCCAACACATACTCATTTTTTAATTTAACTACATTCAATAAGTAGTGAAATATGTATATATGCTAACCAATGTTGATTTTCTTGGCAAGGGTTGGTGCAGGCATTTGGAGATAATTGGCCACTGTATGAGCACAGAAGTTTTTGTAAACATTTGTACAACAATTTGAGGAAGCGACATCTTGGCATATTGATTAGGCACTTGTTTTGAAGGTAGCTAAAGCCACATATACACATGAATTTGAGAGAGTAGTGAATGAGATGGACATTGATGATGGCGTATATAATTGGTTGAAAGGACATACCATAATAGTATGGTCTAGACATATGTTCAAAACTGATGCATTGAGTGACATTGTCATCAACAACATGTGTGAGAGTTTCAATAGTTGGATAACCAAATTCAAGGGGAAACCCATCATTAGCATGGTATGCATATTTTTTTGATTTTGGTTAGTTGTATACACTATTGCATGCATCGAATTGTGGGTTTTTCCTATTTGCAGCTTGAGGACATAAGGTTATACTTAATGAGTAGATTCCAACAAAATAGACACAATATTCTGAGGGTGGAATCTGAGCTTTGCCCTAAAGTCTATAAAAGACTACACGGGGAGAATATGGGCAGTGGTAGGTGGTTAGCTTGTTGGGCTTCTGACACCAAATTTGAGGTGAAGAATGGACTGTAGAGCTTTATTATGGAACTGGCTAAGGGGGTGTGCAGTTGTAGGAAATGGGATATCATTGGTATCCTATGCTGCCATGTAGTTTCATGCATATTCTTTAACAGAAAGCAAGCTGAGAAGTACACTAATGCCTACTACCAAGTCAGCATATACAAAGCATGTTATGAGCACACCATTAATCCACTCAGTGGTGCCAATATATGGACCCCAACTGGTCTCCCTCTTGTGCAGCCTCCCATAAAAAGAAGGCCACCAGGCAAGCCTAGGAAAAAGAGAGCCTTAGAGCCCAATGAACCAATGAGGGGTTACAGCAAGGTCTTGGACATTGCCAAGAGGTGCAAGTCCTGTGGAAAGATAGGCCAGAACAAAAGAAGCTGCAAAGGTGAGGTTAAAGGAAATTCTTCACTACCTGGTGCCTAAAACCAAAGGAGAAATAGACCAAACAAGGTAAAACTAATGTTTTGAAATTCTGCATGTTTTAAATGTCTACTAATGTTGTAACTTAGTTGTATTTGCTTTTGCTTGTAAACAAATGACAATGCCCAAGCTGGTGAACCAAATTCTACAAGTATGCCATTAAACCAACAACACAGAAGCAACCAGCAAAGCACCAGGCCATCAAACTAGCAACCCAGAAGCAACCAGCAATGCACAAGATAGGCAAACCAGCAGCCAGCAAGCCAGCAACCAGCATCCACCAAGTAGTAACCATGCAACCAGCAATTAAACCAACACCAATCCAAGGAAGAGAATGAGGGGGACTGTCACAAATGAAACTCTGACTGCATCAAGAAGTGCATCAAGCTACAGGGAGGCATTGATGTTTGCTAAAAGCTAGGCATCTATGCATGATCCAAGGGGACAGGCTAGTGGAGTGTTTACACCACTTTTTGGGTTTACTTTGATCTTTTGTAATTGGCAGACATTGCCTATTTTTTGGATTAAATTCACTGCTTGGATTATGGCAGACATTTGTAATTAGGCTATAGGCAGTGTTAGTAGTTAGTGCCTCATCTTCTTATCTTACTGTAACTAGTGTTAGTAGTTAGTCTCTGTTGTGGCTGAACTGATGTGCCTCATGTAGGTTTTTTTTATATCAAATATGGTATTGCAGATTTATGAATGACATAGTAATGCAGATTTGGTCCACCTTATTAATGAATGACTTATTAATGCAGATTTGGAATTGCACATAATTGGCTTTTGTTTTATATTGCAGAATTTGCTTATGTTGTGTATTGCATATTTATGAATGGCTTATTAATGCAGATTTGGAATTGCACTGAATTGGAGCTTGTTTTGTATTGCAGAATTTGTTTATGTTGTGTATTGTAGTATATATTACATTGCAAGTAATGCAAATTTGGTAAACTTGTTGTGTATATCAATATTATAGGTTTGGCAATTGTTGTGTATATTAGCAATGCTTACTAATATTGCAGGTTTGGTAATTGTTGTGTATATAAGCAATGGTTACCTTATCAATATTGCAGATTTGGTAAATTAACAATCTAATTGTAATCAATTATGGTAATTAACAAAGCCACCATTACACACCAACTTAACAATGAACTATATCATTGCATATTTCATTCATACTGAAATGATTGGGATACATAAGATAACAACATCATCTACATCATCCACCCACCCTGTCCTAACCCTATCCTAGCTCTGCCTACACCCACTTTGTCCAAAACACACAGCAGCAGTGTTAATATCAAACAAAGTGTCAAAAACTTCTCCCTCTTCTTGCAGGTTGAAACCTTGGCTTGGAGCCTGAGAATTTTCTGCCTCATTTATAGGATAAGTACCTTCCCACACTCATAAATCTCATCATCAACCCATTGGAAGAACTTGCACTTCTTACCAACTTGAAATTAAACCCAAATTCCAAACAAAATGAACAACAACGAAAAAAAAAAAAAACTTCCAAACCAACAATAACCTAAATCCAAACTGCAATTAAAGTAACGAAGAACAAAGAATCTTCACTTACCCAGTAATTGGGACACCCATAGAACCTTCTCCTTGGATTGTTCTCTGTCTAGGACACCACTAGCATAGGCTTCTGAAGGGAGGGTTTGTAGCACATGCATGGTCCTCTCCTCCTCAAGCTTCCCTTTGATGATGTAGAGGCAGATGCAAAGCTAGCTTCCATTCTTCTTCCTCAGTCTAGAATGTTATTGTCTCCGTGATGTAGAAGATTTGGTTTTTTCAGGGTTTTCGTTCAACTCAAAATGGGTTTGATTTGGAGATTTTAGGGATGAGAAATGAGGAAGATGATGCGGGGATTTTAAGGTTTTCTTTGAAATTTGGGGATTTTCTCTGAAGTTTTGGGATTTTTGTAGGTGGTGACTGAGGTAGTTGGAGAGTAAGGTCACGTGGGGTCACGTGGGAGGGCTAGGAGGCAGGAAGCTGAGGTGGACAGTTGAAATGTCACTCACATGAGTGGCATGTGAGTTTTGGCTAAGTGGACTTGACACATAGGATTATTATATTATTATTTTAATGAGTGGGCTTGACACATGTAGTTCCTGTTAGGACATATGTGATTCATGTTAGGAACATATGTCAACATTTTATGTCATTGGCTAATTCTTTGATAAAACACACTTTACTTGTAATTGGGTAGATCTAGGATGTATTTAATGTTTCAAGAAACAAGGTTTCAAGTTCAAGTGTTAAAGCCATACAAGTCTGTCCAAGAATCAAGTGAAGAAGTGTTGTTCATTAAAGCTCGATAGCTAGTTTGGCAGCTAGTATCTATCGAGGTTTAAAAGATCTGTTTCAATCCGAGGCTTGACAGATAGGGTATCTGTCGAGATTTATGAAAAACATATTTTCAGTTCTAATTTTCGTCCAATCCATGAGTATGTGTTTGGGTTTTCTTTTCTCACAACCCTAAATATATATATGTAAGGATTATTTTAAGGGCCATCAAAGGTTGCACAATTGCAAAAGTGTAGAGCAAAGTCTTGTTCATGCAAATTGTGACTGGAAACAGAATTTGCCCTAGTTCATCTTTCTCTTGAAGAAGCTGCTGCGTTTATACACCGTAGGGTTTTGTGACCAAAGAGCTTCTTAATTTTCACCGTTTAGATGAACTGAAGAACTTTGCAGCCAACATCCTTCTTAAGTTGGTGATTAAGTCGCGTACTAGAATCTGCACATCTATTGGTTAGTCACATACTGGGAACTGTGCATTGAAAAGAGAGATTGTCACTATAGAATAAGTCCAATTAGATATTGGGGTAAGGGTTCAACTATAGGTTGGTGTAAGATACTAGGATTCCTTTACTTGTAACTACTTGTTTTGATAATAGTAGATTCTCGGGAGTGGTGACCTTAAAATCACTAGTGGGTTTTTTTCCATATAGGTCTTCCCCATTCATAAACAAATCACTATGTCAATTTATTTTTCGCTACATACTTTAGATAATTGGTGATTTGTTTGTGCTACCACACGCTTTGCATGTTAATTTGATTTATTAATAAACTTAGCTAATTAATTAATTAATATATCATAAGGGGTCAATACATTCTTGGCCTATCAAGTGGTATCAGAGCAGGCACACTCTAATTAGGGTTAATCTTAGTTATGTGATCCATTGACCCCTGTTTGTCATGGATAAATGATAGTCTCTTATTACACCTCCTTTATTTGATGGCACTAACTATACATACTGGGAAGTAAGCATAAGAGCTTTCTTGCAATCTTTAGATGAAAAAGTGTGGCAAGCTATAGAGATAGGCTGGACCAAGCCAAAGGAAGCACCGGCTAACTAGGATGGTGCTAAGATTAAGGTGGTAAACTTCAATAGCAGGGCATTGAATGCTCTATTCAGTGCAATCATAAATGAGGAATTCAAGAAGATATCCTCTACTGAAACTGCTAAGGAAGCATGGACCATTCTCCAGACAACCTATGAAGTATTCAAAACTTCAGAGGCTTACTACAAGCTTTGAAGAGATCAAGATGGAGGAGGATGAGTCGTTCGATGAGTTCTATGTCAAGCTCAAGGACATAGTGAACTCAGCTTTTAATCTTGGGAAAACCATTCTTGAACCCAAGATTATGAGAAATGTGCTCAAATCTCTACCTGAGAGATTTCATGCCAAGATCACCGCGATTGAGGAATTAAAGGATATTGAACGGTTTAGACCCCTTAAAACACAACCAGATTGGTTAGCCTAGATTAATTAGCCAAGTTGTTACTTAGTCAAATTATGCAATTCTAGGTTAAAGTAATCAAATAATCATATCAAAATAATAAAGCAGCGGAATAATAAAAGACACAATGATATGATCACCTAGGAAACCACACGGTAAAAACCTGGGGAGGATTTGACCCACTGATCCTCAAGGCAAACCTGAATCCACTATGAAAGAATCGAAGTTCATACAAAAGGACTACAAGCTCCCCGCTCGACTTCCTAATGCTACCCACTAGTAGAACTTATTGACACGACCACGTGCAAGCTCCGAATCCACGGACTCCTTCTTTCTTGAATTCTTCAATCAGCTACAAGTACCCACGCTTGATATTCTTTAAGCTTCAATGGTAGCAACCAAGTTGATCATCAAGATGTTGATACTATCTCTAACTTGAAAACCCTAAGCTTTGTGTAAAGGAAAGCTCTTCTAGATCTCACAAGAGATTTACACAAAACAACAATGTATGAGCAACAATACAACTGGAGCCACCCTAAAAACATGGCTAGGGTTTTGCCTTATATACCTAGGGCAAAAACATAAAACCCCAAACGTTTAATGAGTTAGGGCTGAGTTGGAAATTCTGCAGAAAATGCAATCTGGTCGACTTTCGATCGATTGAATCTATTCTTCGATCGATCGAGCCAGACCGAAATGCCCCAATGCATCTACAGTCTCTCGATTCCAACTTTACAATAATTAAACAACTTTGAGCACACTATAACAAGACTAAACAAATCGTTTTGATCATGGTTTGCCAATATTACAAATTAGAGTTCTAAATACATAAATTCCTAAACCTTTAGAACCTAACAGATATTGACAAAATTCCTTTGACAGAGTTGGTTGGCATTCTGCAAACCTATGAGTTGGCTTTGACAAGGATCTGGAAATTGAGCAAGAGCAAGAGCATGGCATTGAAGGCCAAGAACAGTGATACTGATGGGTCTTCAGATGATGAAGATTCTCAAATGAAGTCCTAAATTACAAGGCAATTCAAGAAGTTCATGAAGAATGCCAATGGGAAGGGCTTCGACAAGGTCCGTAGGTAATCCAGTTCCTCACAGTTCAAGAGCTAAGATAAAGGGAAAAAGGATGCTAGGGATGGCGGTCAGTACACTGTTCCCTCAAGACCAAAGTTTTTTGGGTGTCAAGGTTTCGGTCACATGAAACAAGAGTGCCCTACATATCTTAAGACTATTGGGAAGAGCAAGGCACTTACTGCTACCTTAAGCGACACCAAGCCTGAGGATGACTCTAACAATGAGGATGATGGAATCTTAAATGTCTTCACTGCCACCGTAAATCCTACTGAAAGGATTGTTGAAGATATGGATAAATAAGAGGAATTGGTGGAGTCTAAGTTTTGAATAGATGGACGAACAAGATGATATCTACACAGCCTATGCAAAGTTATACAAGGTCTCCAAAAAGCATGAGAAGTTGTATAGGTTGGCCACCAAGAAGCTTAGTGATGTGGAGCTTGAGCGAGAAGAAATCTCCACAAAGTTTGATAAAGTCAATCAGTCTATTGGAGTATTGAGATTTGAGAATAATTTCTTGGCTGAGAAGACCAAGAAGCTTAAGGCAGAACTATTCCAAGTCAGAGCTTAGTTGGAAAGGACTTCAAGTGCTAAGCTCGATGAGATGCTCAGTCTTTAGAAAGCTGCTTCCGATTGAACTGGTTTAGGGTATGATTTCTCTTCCCTTAGTATTGCTTCTACTAGTACTACTGTTTTTGTTCCTCCTGCTAATAGTGTTGAAACTAAGAACAATGATGTTAAGAATGAATTAGCTAGTGAGAACGTAGACAAGGGTAAATCTATCTTAGGAGCACCCCCTAAGATTGATAAGAAAGAGGTCAAGAACCCTAGGGCTAAGAAGGGAAATACTCAAAAACCCAAATAGAACAAGCAACATTTTTGACATCACTGTGGTGCAACTGGACATACTCGACCTAATTTCTATAAGTGGTTAGCCACTGAATAGAGCAACAGCATGATCGCGTCAGGAAACCAAAATTAGCTTCCATCCTCTTTTGTTCCTCTTGGAGATCTTCTCAAAGCCCTCATGCTCCTTTCAAACATAAACAGTTTTAACTCTTCTCCCTCACTACTGAATCAAGGGTTTGCTAAATGAAAAGGTTCTTCCAAGGTGTGGAAGGCTCCAAGTGATTCTGTCACCTTTTCTCTCTCTCCCTTTCTTGTTTTTGGTTTTGCATTACTTGTTTGTTTTGCTTTCTAGTTTTGAGCCAGTTTAGTTTTATGCATTGCTTTGTTTTTGTTGAATATGTTTTTGGTTGTTTTCTTTTCAGTTTTGCTTTATTTTATTTTTCATATAAAAATAAAAATAAAAATCAAATTGAAAATTCGAAAAATACAAAAACGGAGTGTGTTTGTGTGCATTGGTACTTGTGTACCTTGAATGGCCATTGAAACAAAGTTTTCCAAACTTTGGATCTTTTGTAGCTTAGATGGGCATCTCTACGCAAAACTAAGCAAGTGAGCTTTGTGGCTCGTGTTTGTGATGAGTAAAGTTAAGTAATCTCTTGTACTTAACACTTGTATCACTCTTTTTGACAAGAAGGATTAGAAAATCTTAAGAGAAAGACATAAATAACTATCTCACCACTCTTGCCCACCAATCATGAAATGAGATTTGTATGCTTCGGCATAGCAAAAATGGAATGTCAAGTGCTTAACATCATTGGATATTTCTTTTTCTATCTCATGTATGTCCATGCATGGTTTGTTTAAAAAAACAATATGTAAAGAAAAATAAAAGCAAAAAGATTAAAATGCTTTATATATGATTGCAAGCGTGTATTCTAGGAAATATGGGAGTTATAGGATGTACCTCGAAGGTGATAGTCCCCATCAAATAGTTATGATTGTGTGTGAGTTAAAGTGATTTTCTCATATCTCAAATCGTCATAACATGTAAACACTTATGCAGTCTTGCGATTTTTTCACACACAACAAGCAATATTCTTTGCTATTGTTGATACATATGTAGGTACAATGTGATTTGGCCATCACAAGGAATATATGTGTTAATATATGCTCACTAAACTGTCTTAACTTTTTTTTGAAATATAAAATTGGTTAGACTTGTTTAGTGTGTGTGTGTGTGTGTGTGTGTGTTTCGGGATCTATGTGCTTAAAATTTTCCTTGTTGAGAGATTTTTTTGAGAGATTAAAATGTTGTTTGGATCCTTGGTTGAGTTGCATGTTTGATTGCATTCATGTCTGTATTTTTCTCTTTTTCAAAAACTATTTTTAAGCAATCTCGATAGCTCCTCAATCTTTCGAGAAAGTTTTTGTCTCCTCGATAGATGCTCGATAGCTCCTCAATTCATCGAGCCCTTTTTGTTGTGGACACCTCTAGATAGCTACTCGATAGATGCATCCGTTGAAGTTCAAACCTCGACACCTCTCAATTTGTTGAGATTTAAGAGGTTCTATATATAGGATCTGCGCACGATTTTAGGATTCATTTCTCTCGATCTCTTTCGACTCCTGTTGACTCTTGACCTTCTAAAACCTCTCACTCTCACTTCAAACTTCTTTCCCAAGAGTTTTTCGGCCTAAAGATGATCTTCTTTCAACTAGTATGATCCTTTTCACTCATTCTTCATGCATTTCATGCATTTAACCTAACTTTTTGGGATTTTTGAAAAATATTGGGTTTTCAAAATTGATAGAGTTTTTGTGAAATTTGTGGGATAGGCTTTGTGAAAATGGCTTTAAATCATCATGCATTGCATCACATTTGCATTATAACAATGTTTCATGCATTTTAGGTGTGTGTTTACTTTGTTGAAACAATTGTGTGCTCGTAGGATTGAATTGGGCTGAGCCCATAATGTTTTTGCTATTGCATATCACATGCTCATGCATTTTCATGTATACGTACTTTACATTCTCTGTATTCTTATATATTGATTGTGATTGGTGCTTTTCTGCATGTCTCTCTTTCTCCCTATCTTCTTCTTTTGGTTAGTTGCCCTATGACACCTAAACAAAAATCTACTCCATCTTGGAACCCTCTTTGTTTCGAGGCATCCTCTTCTTCTAATCCTACTTTCTCTCATGTTCGGTTCCGTGATGATAAAACTTGACAAGACTTTTCGGAGAACTTTTCTAGATGAGGCATTTGTTCGGAACGCCAAGTCATTTTGTCGGATTTCTCCGACACTAACCTATCCATTATCTTTCATAGTAGGGGTTGGGAGTCACTGTGTGACGTCCCGGTCACTTGCCCATCTGTGATCATACAGGAGTTCTACTCTAACATGCACGGATTTGATTATTCAGTACCCCTCTTTGTCACTCGCGTTCAAGGTATGCACATTGTGGTTACACCAGATATTGTATTCGAGGAGCTCCATGTCCCAAGGGTAGTGCATCCTGACAACCCTAGCTATGATTGTCTTAAGACTGTGTCTAAAGATGAGCTTATGTCTGCTTTTTGTGAGCGTCCTTCTGATTGGGATGATCATCAATTCACTCATTGTTCGGCCTTTGCTAAATGTTCTAGGTTCATTAACATGGTTATGACTTTTTTTTTTTTGCATCCTTTATCTCATTATAACTCCATTACAGAGCCCCGTGCTCGATTTTTGCTTTTCCCTTTAGAGCATCTTACTATAGATTTTTCCTCTCATTTCATTCTTTCCCTCATAGATGTATATAGGGATACGGCGACCCGTGATAAGCTCATCTTCCCTTCGGTTATCACGAGGATTCTACACCACTTTTTTGTCCCCTTTCCTATTTCTAACCACTTCCTTGTCATGTGTGCCATAAACGCTGCTACTGTTCAACGGAGCGAGGCACAGCTATGTTCGAGGCGGTCTGGGACGACGATTCCTCCAGCTTCTACTGCTCCATTCACATCTGCTCCCTCTTCTTCTACGAGCGAAGTGACTTTCGAGGACATCATGGCATAGCTTATGCGCATAGATGCACGCCTTGACACTCTCAGTGATAAGTTGTGTTAGGTGAACACCCGTGTTGGCCGTATTGCACTATTCTAGAGGCTTCTGAGGATGAGGACGATGATGGTGATGGTGATGCTTCTGATGCTAATGAGGATGACGGTGCTAGCTTTTCCAGTGCTGATGGGATGCCTACTTGATATGCTTACCCTTTGTCACTCATGACAAAAAGGGAGAGTAGTTTTGGATATGAGAGTAGTCATACTCATAGGGGGAGGGTTAATATAGGAGATTTTTGTTAAGGGGAGTGTTCATATTTTGAGGGATGTAGTGAGGACTTTATGTATCTTTTTCTTTTCTCTCTATTTTAGATACATTGTTCATGTACCTTAGATCTTGTGGTCATGTTGTCTGTTAGGACATATATGTTTTAACTTGTTTAAGAACATATGTCACTTAGTTATGTAAATTGGCTAATCCTTTGACAAAATGCACTCTACTTGTAACTGGGCAGTTCTAGGTGTTTTTAATACTTCAAGAAACAATGTTTCAAGGTCAAGTGTTGAAGTCATCAAGTCTGTCCAAGAGAAAGCAAGTTGAAGTGCACAGTTTTTAAAGCTCGACACCTCTCGACAGCTACCTCGACACCTGCTATCTGTCGAGATTTAAAAAGTCAGATTTCCAATCTGATTTTCTTGGGATCCGTGAATATGTTTTTGAGCCTTCTTTTCTTCTAACCCTAAACATATAAAAGGATTATTTTAAGAGCCGTTTTGGGTGACACAAGTTGCATTATCATTGATAAGATGCCTTGATGAGTTTTGTTTAAAGTGTTTCAGAAATACAGGTTGTCAAAGTCTACTTGCCATAAACTCTCTTCTTGCAAAGTTTTTCAAGAGTTTGTTTTAGGATAGATTTTATTGTATTCAACAAGTGAATATGAGTTGAGTGATTTATGACTTCTCTCATATGCTCATTTATTTGTTGTGGTTTTGTCACGGATTGCCAAAGGGGGAGATTGTTAGGACATATATGTTTTAACTTGATTAAAAACATATGTCACTTATTTATGTAAATTGGCTAATCCTTTGACAAAATGCACTCTACTTGTAATTGGGTAGTTCTAGGTATTTTTAATACTTCAAGAAACAATGTTTCAAGGTCAAGTGTTGAAGTCATCAAGTCTCTCCAAGAAAAAGCAAGCTGAAGTGCAAAGTTTTTAAAGCTCGACACCTTCTCGATAGCTACCTCAACACCTGCTATCTGTCGAGATTTAAAATTTCAGATTTCTAATCTGATTTTCTTGGGATCCATGAATATGTTTTTGGGCCTTCTTTTCTTCTAACCCTAAACATATAAAAGAATTGTTTTAAGAGCCGTCAAGGGTGACACAAGTTGCATTATAATTGAGCAATCTCTGTTCAAGCAAATTGTGATCAAAAGACAAAGTTCTTGACCTAGTTCATCTTCCATCAAGAAGTTGCTGTGTATTTGCACCGTAGGGTTTTGTAACCAAGCATCTTCGTGCTATTCATCATAAAGGATGATCTGAAGAACTTTGCAGTCAACCATTCTTCCTCAGTTGGTGTTCTGAAGTCGCGTACTTGGATCCGCGCATTGGTTAGTCACGTACTTAGGAGCCATGCATCAAAGGTGGGAACTGTCACTACAGATCAAGTCCAATTGGGTATTAGGGTAAGGGTTTAACTGTAGGTTGGTAAGGTACTTGGGATTCCTTTACTTGTAACCGCTTGATTTGATAATAGTGGAGTTTCGGGAGTGGTGACCTGAAAATCACCCGGTGAGGTTTTTGCCGTTAGGGTTTTCCCCATTCGTAAACAAATAACCGTGTTATTTATTTTCCGCTGCATATTTTAGTTTTTGGTGATTTGTTTGTGCTTCCATAAAATTGCATGATTAATTGATTAATTAATAAACTTGGCTAAATTAATTAATTAGGGTTAATCACTAGGGGTCATTCAGATTGTGGCCTATCACTGCTCATTCCCATCATCATTTTCTTGCTCCAGCAAGGCTCCTATTGCTTGGGCATTTGATGCTAAGTACAGTAACAAGGGTCACCCATGCACTGGTGCTTGGAGAGTGGGTAATTCATAATTTGCTGAATCCTTTGGAAGGCTTCTTGTTGTTTCGTTCCCCAAGTGAACTCAATTCCTTTCTTTAATAGTATGGATAAGCCACCTGTGACTGAAGCCAGCCCTGGCACAAATCTCCTGATGTAGGAGACCCTTCCCAGGAAACTTTTAAGCTCCCTCACTGTTGTTGGTCTTTTCTTGGTGGCGATAGCTGTAGCTTTGGCTAGATCTACATTGATGCCTCTGTGATGTACCAGGAACCCGAGGAACTTTCCCGCAGATACTCCAAAGGCACATTTCATGGGGTTCATGCGTAGTTTGTATTCTCTGCATCTTTTGAAAACTTGTTCAAGTACCTGAAGGTGTCCTGTCCTAGTTTTTGACTTAACCACGATATCATCCACATAGTCTTCCATTTCCTTATGCATCATGTCATGGAAGATGGCTGCCATGATTTGCAGGTACGTGGCCCCTACATTTTTAGGGCCGAAAGGCATCACAGTGTAATAAAAATTCCTAATTGGGGTCCTGAATACTGTCTTCTCGGCATCCTTAGCAGCCATACGAATCTGGTTATACCCACTATACCCATCCATGAATGAAAACATAGAACTTCCCGCAGCTGAGTCTACAAGGAGGTCAATATTAGGCAAGGGGAACTCATCTTTTGGACATGCCTTATTTAGATTGTGGAAGTTCACACAGTAACGAATCTGGCCGTTCTTTTTCTTCACAAGTACTATGTTGGAAAGCCATTTGGGATGCTGAATGGGCTTGATAAAACTAGCTGCTAGTAGCTTCTTGACCTCTTGGGTTATCTGAGCTTCTACATCAGTGTGAAAGACCCTAGCTGGTTATACTACTGGTTTGACTCCTATGCCTACATTAAGAGCATGGACTACCAGTCCAAGATCCAGACCAGGCATTTCATCATAGGTCCATGCGAACACATCCATGTATTCTTTGAGCAAGGCCACTAGTGGCTCCTTTTCTTGTGCTGCCAACTGACTACTGATGAAAACAGGCTTCTGGGATCCCAGTTCAGCTCCCAAGTTTATTTCCTCTAATTCTTCCTCAGGCTGGATTTGTGTCTCTTTAACTGGTTCCTCTAGGACTTCCTCTTGAGCTACCATACATGCTGGTGGTCCGGGACCCTCCTGCACGATGCACTCAGGCCCTGCGCACCTTCATAAGTGGTAAATCAATCTTCCCCGGGGTTCCCGTACTACTACACATTCTTGGGATCTTGAGGTGCTGGGCTCCTTCTTTTGCCTTTTTCTCTTCAGGAGGTCTCTTAAGTCATGGGTACCTCCTCCTTCTTCTCTTTCCAAGATAGGTGCTCTTAGGGTCCCTAGCATGGGACTCTCATCGTCAGGTTCTAACTCATCATAGAACATTGTTTCCATGAAGTTTACTTCTCCTTGGCTGAAAAGGTTATGGTTGGCAGGGATCCTTACAGGCCTTCCATTCAATCTCCCCTTAACACACTAATGGTATGTGGATGGTATTAGGCAGTGCTTATGAAGCCATGGTCGTCCTAGCAGTACATGGTAGGACTCCTCTGAGTTGATTACATGAAATCTGGTCAAGGCTACTATTGGCCCCACTCTTAGGGCCAACTGTATATATCCCTCGGTTGATTCTACTGATCCTCCAAATCAGGTTATCTCCATGGGAGCCCCCAAGATCCTCCTTCTAGCTAGGCCCACAACCTCTAAGGTGCTCAAGGCTATGAGGTTGAGTGATGCTCTTGTGTCCACCAATGCTCTTATGATTTGGACACCATTTATGGTGGCCATTAGATAAAAGGGTCTATGGTGGTCTAGATGCTCAACCTCCATGTCTTCGTCAATGAAAGTTATGGCGTTGGTTGTCTCTAGGAAAGCTCAACTAGCATGTGATTCTACTGTGAAATATTCCATTCCTGAGTCTGCTACTATAGTCATAAGAGACTTCGTGGCCATCCTTCTCGCTTTTGGTCCAAATCCCAACTGGTTGAATAATGATTTGAACTTGGGATTCTTCTAGAGAGTCCTAACTGTGTTCGAGTGGAAGGATCCTTCTGGCTCTTCTGTTTCTACTAGGTTCCCATAGATTACTACAGCCACCACCCCCTTTTCTTTGTGGTTGGGTAAGGGGTTCCTTTGTACTTCTAGCTCCTTCTGAATGAGCTCCAGGGTTCCTTCTCTTAACTTCTTGTGAAAGAGCTTGCGGAGGGTCCAGCAATCCTTGGTTGAATGCTTGACATAATTATGAATCTTGCAAAAAAAGGAATTTTTCCTTTCATCCTCTGTTGGTGGTCTGGACACGGTGAACGGCCTAACCACTCCATCCCCGATCCATTTGTCCAGGACATGGTTTAACTCTTTTGCAGTACATGGGATCACCGGTGGTTCCTCGAACACCTTTCCGTTAGGCCTCTTCCTTTTTTCTCCCACTGATGCTGTCATGGCTTGGGATGCTAGTGTCTTCTTTGTCCTTATAGTTTGTGCCATCCTTCTAGTTCTTTATAACAGGTCAGCGAACTGTGTGGTACATAGATTTTCGAGGTTGAGTCTGTAGTCGAAAAGCATGTTGGATATGCAAGTCTCTATGAGCTCTTTCTCTTCATGATCCCCATAACAATCTAGGGACACATATTCAAATCTTTTGATGAACTGGACGGGGTTCTCTCCAAGCCTCTGTCTTACCATTTAGAGGCTTTGGAAAGTGACCTTGTCCTCGCCGAGGTAATATTTTGCACAGAATCTTTCCATCATCTTGTCCCAAGTTTTAATAGACCCAGGTCTCAACGTGGTGTACCAAGTGTATGCTCTATCCACTAGGGATTTCGCAAACTCTCTTAGACACAGCTTTCGGTCTCCTATGTAGGGCCCCAATGGTGTGCATAAACCTACTCACGTGTTCCACAGCGCTCCCATTTATTCCATCAAAAGGATGGAACTTCAAGGGTTCATATCCCTTGGGGTATGGTTTGCAGAGGAGTTCTAGTGGGAATGGGGGATCCCGAGAGAATTGCCTAGGGATCCCTGAAAGTTTTTCTCTTTCTTGGTCTAGAAGAGCACTGACATCTGCCAATGTTAGGTATTGAGGGTTAGTTCCTCCTCCCACTACTGACCCTCCCTCTAGCTGGGTTCTATCTTGGTTACCTAAAGGGGGGCATTGTCTCTGACTTCCTAAGTCTTGCCTTATTTGAGAAAGCGGACTTCTTGCTGCAAATCCTTCAACATTGCAGTAATTCGAGCCATAGGGTCTGGCTCCTGCCTTGCGTTCATTTGCTCTGACATGACCTCCTGTTCTGTTAAGGGAACCTCGCCTCTTTGTCTAAAGGCCACTTCATTTTCTCCCACAGGCTCAGAGGCCGTGGGTGGCACATTAGCACCTTTGCTGTTCCTTGGTCTTGGAGGCATGCTCTGCAAAGGGATTGCTTCTTCCCTTTTCTTTACCCAGTCCCCAGCGGAGTCGCCAAAATTTGAGAGTCCCTTTTTTATCAGCACGGTGGCCCAAAGATCCTGGGCCAAATAAGTGTTTTTTGGTAGACCGGGCTTAGTTCACCGCAGCTAAAAGGTTGTTTAAGAACCAAGTAGTGCACAAAGCGAGCTCCCTACAACACAAGTAAACTAACAAACAAAAATATTTGCATTGAATGACAGTTCAACAACAAGGAAATGCACAACAAATAAAATACAGTATAAGAAAAAGTTAGGGATCCTCGAATTAGTGGGAGGCATTTCATTAATTTTCTTTAGTTATGATTACAGTGCTCACTAAGACGTGATACAAGGTTTAACTAAGTTCAAAAATTACAGACTTTGATAGCTATTCAAGCTTCCAAGATTTGCAAAGTTTGAAAATCTTGAATCCGAGTATGTGCTATAGTAGCTGTCTTTGGGATACTGAAAGCAGTCCCTTTGTTTTCCTTAAATTTTACAGAGTTCTTCCTATGGCTCCATGTCTTTTAAGAAACCAACAAAAAATGGCAATGAATCTCTAAATAAAGAAATTAGTTGATCAAAATATGTCCCCCCTCAGCATGAATTCCCCTCTCCTTTTATAGCGTAACTCTAGGGTTCCGGGGTACCAGTGATTTCCCCCTTTTGCCCTCAGAGTTCGTGTTGTGCCAGTCTTGCTTAAAGTCTAGTCGTTTCCTTTTCTTCTCATAGCTTCTTGTTTTTTGGTGCGACCAAGCGGAAAGCCCCTAGCTGGTTTTCCATTTTGAGGTCCCCTTTGTTCGCTGAACTTCAGCCATTTGGCCCTTTCTCCCAGCTTTTGGTTGCACTCTGTCCTTGTCGTTTTTTCCCCCAAATAGTTGGAATCTTCATTGCCAAGTTGAAAGCTCCTCCCAATTGCCTCTTTTTTAATGGTTTTCTCACCGTTGGTTCCTTGAGGCACAACTCCTACATTTTGCTTTGTACTTTCTGATCCCACTATGTGTCTAGAGCATGAGACCCGCATGCTCTTTGTCTTTTATCCCCTTTTTTTGAATTTGCTTTAACCTTACTTCGCGCGTCCTAGAGATTCCCGGACTCTAGTAACTTCCGGGACCCTGGCCCGGCTCTTCTTATTAGGTTCTTTTTTGGTTTATTGGTCCTGGCCAGTTGGGCCTTTCTCTTACTTTATGTATTCTGTCCTTCCATAGGTCTTTGGATCCCAACCCTTTGGGCCTCTTGCCCCTTTTTTCTTTCTTTTCTTTCTCTTTTCTTCATTACATGAGCCCAGCCCCACTTTTTTTTCTTATTTTCTATAGCTTTATTTTTCATGAAACGAGCCCAATGTGTTATTTCTTTAGGCCTTAGACTGTGATCAATTTTGAACCTTAACACAACTTGAGAAGAGAAAACAGAATATTGCAAAGAATGGTAAGGCGATTTGGGAAGGTAAGTAGAAAACCTGATACCTAACATCCCATGCCCTTGAAAAATCCAAAAATGGCTGAGTGATTATGGTAGCAACTTGAGGTGCATTTGAGGCAGGCTCTTGTGGAGTTTGAGTACCAAAATGATTCTAAGAGTTAAGTAGCCCAAGGAGTTGTTGGTATTTTGCTCTAGTGAGATTAACAGTCTCTTCAATGCAATTATTAGTGGCAACTACATTGCTAGCAAAAGATGCACTTCCACCTTGCTGAGTCTTGTTCTTGAACTTACAGCCAGGTGGATAACCATGTAACTTGTAGCACTTGTCAACTACATGTCCCAAAGCTCCACAATGTGTGCACTGGGGCCTACTTGATTCTAAGAGTTAAGTAGCCCAAGGAGTTGTTGGTATTTTGCTCTAGTGAGATTAACAGTCTCTTCAATGCAATTATTAGTGGCAACTACATTGCTAGCAAAAGATGCACTTCCACCTTGCTGAGTCTTGTTCTTGAACTTACAGCCAGGTGGATAACCATGTAACTTGTAGCACTTGTCAACTACATGTCCCAAAGCTCCACAATGTGTGCACTGGGGCCTACCAGACTTGTCCTTGTTGGAACCATTAGCAAAAGAGCCAATGACTGCCAAGGCTGTAGACTCAGTGTTGAGCCTTTTTCCTACCTTTCTTTGCTTCTCATCTTGGAGTAAAAGAGAAGAGACTTTGCTCAAGGAAGGAATGGGGTCCATGAGTAAGATCTAACCCCCCACTGCTGCATCATGAAACCCATCAAGAAAGACATGGTGCATTCTTCTACTTGATGACCACAAGAATAGGTCCTATAGTCTGAGAGCTCATCCCACAGTCCCTTGAACTTTGTATAGTAACCATTGATGGTCAGATCTTCTTGAGACAAAGAGAAAATTTCCTTTTTTCAATTCAAAGATATGAGAGCCATTACCCTGTGAGAATCAATGCTGCAAATCAAGCCAGACCTCTCTTGCTATCTTGAAGTAAACCACACTAGGCTGCAAATCTTTGGAAACTGAATTGAATAACCAATCCAAGACAGTGCTATTGCATTTACACCAAGCAGTGTAATAAGGATGATCACTAGATTGAGGCTTTCGTATAGAACCATTAATAAAGCCTATTTTGGACTTGGCATCCAAAGCAATAAAAACTACCCTACTCAAAGTACTATAATTCTCTTCAATGAGGTGTTGAACAACCGAAGACACACCAGGGTTATCACTGTTAGACAAGAAATAAGGACTAGAAGAGTTCTCCCATGGCTGAATAGCTAGAATAGTTGGGACAGAAGTAATTGATGTACTATCACCCATATTTCCTACTCAGACTTTGGTAATACAATAGCTAGCACACCTCAAACAAGGTTCTTAAAGGCAATGTTATTGATACCATTTCGGAACCTATTTTCAGTTTGTCCAATGGAACGAAATATTTCGATACTGGTCTATTTTGGTGTATCGTTTCAGGGTGTTTCGGAATTCCTAAAAAAATTAAAAATAATATATATATATATATGTATTCTTATACTACATAAAATTATCAATTCAAATTAATAAATATCAAATAATACAAAGTATTTAGTCATTACATAAAAAGATTTATAACAAATCATTATTCTCTCTTTAATCATTCCACTCTAAAACCGGCCCCACCTACCAATTCTCTTATGCATTTCTTTATCTTCTCTTTCTTACGTATTCCCTTATCTTCCTATTTCTCTTAAGTCCTATCTCTACCAAATCCCAATATTCCCACATCCCAATTCCCAAATCCCATCCTAGCCGTGTATTCAAAATTTTCTTTGAAGTTTTCTTCTTTTTAGCTTTTAGGACTTTAGTTTTGTAAATAGTCTAGACTTCTCTCTTCTTGATGGTAGTGTGCTATTGGTCTCTATCTCCCTCTCCTCTCCCATTATGGTCAGCTCTAAAGAGTGCCTCTACTTGTACAAAATTCTCTTCGAAAAATGCTTGAGCCAATCTCTTTTCCAGAAGCTTTCAAAGACAAGGATAAAGCTAAAGGAGAGACAGTGGCTTTGAGTTTAGAGTTTAGACCCAATTGAAGGAGAAACTTGGCTTTTAGTTTAGACCCAACAAGAAGACGAAATAGGTAGGTTCAGAAAGGGAAAAGGAAGCCAAAATTCATACTAGCCGAAATTATCTAAAACATACCGAAACGCCCGAAACAAACCGAAATTGGTTGGAATTTCATCTAAGGTGAAACATAAGGTGTTTCCATTC
Source organism: Quercus suber (assembly GCF_002906115.3). NCBI lineage: Eukaryota > Viridiplantae > Streptophyta > Magnoliopsida > Fagales > Fagaceae > Quercus > Quercus suber. Next base: position 1,256,934 of record NW_027069572.1, read on the forward strand.
TGGTTTGCAGTTCTGTACGAGAAATTCAGGCTATTCTAGCCAAAACAGAACGGAATCAATAACATTGCTCAAAGGAACCCAAACCAGAAATCCACAAAAGGACAACAAAAATTGGATTACCACAAATCACAACAAGAACTGAACTACCACAAATTAGGATTCTGAATCACAGAGAATCAAATCAGAATTATAATGCTCAAGAAATCAATTGCAAAGCCATAACTGATACAAACCCTAAAATCGATTGCTAAACCACAACTGATAGAATACAAACCCTAAATCAAGAATTTCAATTTGCTAGTCTTTACAAAGAAATCAAGATTTAGAGGAGAAAATCTAGTGTAGAGATCAAGAGAAATGTAGAGGAACAATTTTTGCTTGAACTGAAAGAATACACTAGAAGAAACAAAGAAGAAGAAAAATAGAACAAGAAATTTCAGAGAATACTAGATTAAAGACTCTGATCCAGTTCAAGCTTTGATACCATGTTAGAATTCATGCACATACCAAGATTCATCAATGGAGCAAGCCAAAGAGAGAGAAAATATTTGAGAATTTGTATGTACATTGATCATGGACTATCTGGGCTTTTGCCCTTAATTTTTTTTTTTATTTAGCAATTTGCCCCTGTTTGCAAACTATATAGGAATATGCCCTTGTTTCGATACTCGATAATTTTAAAATCGAGTTTCTACGAAATACTCGATCTATAGAAAATCGAGTTATGCCCGATCAAATTTAAAAAAAAAAAAAAAAAAAAAAAAATCGAGAAATTCCGGCTATTCTAGCCAAAACAGAACGGAATCAATAACATTGCTTAAAGGAACCCAAACCAGAAATCCACAAAAGGACAACAAGAATTGGATTACCACAAATCACAACAAGAACTGAACTACCACAAATTAGGATTCTGAATCACAGAGAATCAAATCAGAATTATAATGCTCAAGAAATCAATTGCAAAGCCATAACTGATACAAACCCTAAAATCGATTGCTAAACCACAACTGATAGAATACAAACCCTAAATCAAGAATTTCAATTTGCTAGTCTTTACAAAGAAATCAAGATTTAGAAGAGAAAATCTAGTGTAGAGATCAAGAGAAATGTAAAGGAACAATTTTTGCTTGAACTGAAAGAATACACTAGAAGAAACAAAGAAGAAGAAAAATAGAACAAGAAATTTCAGAGAATACTAGATTGAAGACTCTGATCCAGTTCAAGCTTTGATACCATGTTAGAATTCATGCACATACCAAGATTCATCAATGGAGCAAGCCAAAGAGAGAGAAAATATTTGAGAATTTGTATGTACATTGATCATGGACTATCTGGGCTTTTGCCCTTAATTTTTTTTTTTTTTTTATTTAGCAATTTGCCCCTGTTTGCAAACTATATAGGAATATGCCCTTGTTTCGATACTCGATAATCTTAAAATCGAGTTTCTACGAAATACTCGATCTATCGAAAATCGAGTTATGCCCGATCAAGTTTTAAAAAAAAAAAAAAAAAGCATGGAACTCGATTTTACGAAAATCAAGTTCAAAAACGCCATTATAGGGCTTTAAAACGTCACTATAGGGCTTAAAAACGCCACTATAGGATTCACTGATGGGGTAATCACACTTATAAAAAAAAAAATTTGCAGGAAAACGCCGCTATAGAGCTTTAAAACGTCACTATAGGGCTTAAAAACGCCACTATAGGGTTTCCTAAATGGTATCACACTTGTAAAAAAAATTGCAGGAAAAATCACACTTTATTAAAAAATTTTGCATGAAAACGCCGCTATAGGGCCTTATAACGTCACCATAGGGCTTAAAAACGCCACTATAGGGGTCCCTGAACTAGTATGGCGTGACCACACTTATAAAAATTTTGCAGGAAAACGCCGCTATAAGGCTTTAAAACGTCACTATAGGGCATAAAAACGACACTATAGAGCTCCTAATTATAAATTTTTTTTTCATGGAACTCGATTTTTCGATATTCGAGTTCCATGCAATTTTTTTTTTTTTTTTGATCAGGCATAACTCGATTTTCTATAGATGGAGTATTTCGTAGAAACTTGATTTTAAGATTATCGAGTATCGAAACAGGGGCATATTCCTATATAGTTTGCAAACAGGGGCAAATTGCTAAATAAAAAAAAAATTAAGGGCAAAAGGCCAAATAGTCCCATTGATCATCAATAAACAAGCTCTGCTAGTTATATATGAAGCAGAGAGAAGCGGGAAAACACTAACGAATAACTAACTAATCTACTGACCAATAGAGAGATGCCACCTGTCTTCTAACTCTAACTTCACTATACAAAAACTACTTGTAGTTCAGCATTACTGTACACATAAACGACTTACAGTTTAGGCATTATATACAGAACTAACAGATTTGCTACTCTACTCTACTGAACTACAATACATCACAACGTGGAATTACAATACATAATCTAACAGCCTAAACTGAGAAGTGGTACGTACTTGAGATGGGAGCAATGGTTGGTCAACAAACTCAGACACCGAGTCCACAAAGGCGTCCAATAAATTTACAGAATCGTTCTTGATGGTTTTGAAAACATCAATTTGCAGTGGAACTTGTCTCAGATCTCTCAAGACTGGCTGCTTATGAAACCATTTCCTATCAGATGAAGGGATATTTCGATCTCATGGAATGTTGCATGAGATGCAATACCTTTTGAATGGTCTAGATGAAAAGTTAAAATTTTAGCCTTTCATTCCAACAATTCAATCTGTTTAGGTAAAAAGTTAAACTTTTTTATCTAATCGGATATGGCAGTTGAGATGAAAATGATGAAGGGATGGATTTCGAATCTACCTACTTAATTATGGAAGCTTTTACATAATTTCATTGCAAGACTAAATAGAGTTACCCGAATTAATGAATAGAAAATCAAAACCAGAAATTTGGTCAAAATCTTCTCTACTGCTACAGTTGCCATACATAAGAGTCGATTTTCTATCAGTATTTAATATTGCTAGCTACAATATGTAAAATCCTTTCTGAAATTTGACACAAGTTCAGGGACATCAAACTGAACCCAAAATTTGGTGCAAAAGTTTGCGACTAAAACAATTTTCAAGTCCTCTTTTGGATTCAAAAATATGCATCATATATGGAAAAATCCTGTTATACATGTCAGTGTGTTTTACACATGCTCTCTTGTTATAACTTGAAAACGTGACTTTGAAATACAGTTCGTGTAAAGTATAACAAACACAGCCCTACATATAAGTGAGCTAGCTTCGTATGAGAGAGAAAGAAAGAGAGACCTTGAAAACAGAAGAAAGAGTGCTCTTAATGTGATCAAAGCTGTGCGAAAGGGAGGGCCTTCTCAGAATATTTCCATGCACTTGAAATGCCATAAATGCGGCTGCCATTTCACTTTCTTTGCTGCACTAAGATGCTATAACTTAAAATTTACAACTATAAGTAAACGAAATGTCCAATATTTGTACACAAAATATATGTTCGTCTCAACCTATGTTACAAATATTATGACAATTTTAGCAAAAAAATTAATATTTTGTTGGACAACTCAATAACTTTTTGGGTCAGCTTGTTTGGATGGAACCACATCGTCATCAATTACGACTTATGAGAGATGACAAAGTAAATAAATAAATTGAAATAGAACAAGAAGTAAATTATTAAATTATTAAGAACTTTTTCTTTTAAAAAAAAAAAAAATCTTAACTCTACTAATTCAAATCTGGATTGCCAAATGGGATATGTAGGACAGATTTAGCATTAAAGCCCCAAAACCACCCAACACCCGGACTTGTAAAAGCTTAAAATTACAAAAAAATTTCCAATATTGCTACAGTACCGTCTTACTTTTATGACGGTACTATAGCATATGAAATAAATATTATATTATTTTTTCAGTCCTTCTTTCTCTCTTTTCAATGTTTTCATTTCTTTTCTCTGAGTCTTCTCTTTCATTCAGCCCCCTCTCTTTCTCTCTCACTCTCTCTCTCTAAAAGCTAGCCACCAGAGTTGGGTTGGAGATTGGAGTGGTCACAACATGGCAATTGAAGTGCTGGAGATTGGCGTGGTGGAGATTGGCGTGGCGGAGATCGATGTGGCAAGATTGGCGACCAAGTCCCACTAAAACTCCTTGTTGGAGGACTTCGTTTCTCCTCCTTTTGATATTATCGAGCCCCACCATGTTAGTTAGGCCATTCAATCCCTCTTGTATGTCAACTGGTTGCTAAAGACAAAGAGAACCATGTATTGTCTTTTTGATCTTCTTTGCAATAATTGTATACAAGAATTGAGGCCAAAATGGGCATTTGCCCCTTTCTCAAAAACTTTCCAACATTTTGCCCTCTTTCTCAAACTAATTAGAGAAATACCCATATTTTGTTACTCGACATGACCATAATCGAGTTTTGTGAAGAACTCGATCATTTTAGAATCGAGTTTGGATGAGATTTTTGCCATGCTGGCGAACCAACGTGGCATTTTTTTTTTAAAATCCCTAAATAACTCGATTATATAAAATCAAGTTATATAACCGACGATAAAAATATTGAGTTATGCTCATGTTATAGATGTACTTCTCCTCTCATTCAGACTGTCTTGGTGTCAAGCGTAGCATTTTCTTTTGTATTAATCCGTACATAACTCGATTATTATAATATCGAGTTATAAAGCAAAATCGCCATCTATAAAATCGAGTTATTCCCATGTTATAACTTTACTTCTCCTCCCATTCAGACTATCTTGCTTTCAGTTTAAACTAAATTCCACTACTGCTCCACAGATCCACAGCTGCTTCTGGACTGAACTGAAATTTGTATCACCTCAGGTAAAAAACCCATACCAAAATTTTATGGCAATGGTATTTTCATTTGATATTGTACTGATTTTTTTTTTTTTTTTTTTTGGTTGAATGAGTGTTATGTGAGTACATTGGTGTGATTTTGATTGTTTGTTGTAGTAAATTTTAATCACAAGAGAATGAGAATATTTACCATAGCAAGAAGTAATCAGCCATATAACTTATTTTTCTTAGATTTTTATAAGATGGTTAGTGAAATTAAGGATAACACATAGTTATAAGAATATGATAAGTAGCATCTTTGGTCATGTTGATAACTCTAGAAGGCTTTTACTAGCAAATCAGCAATGCAAAAGCAATAAAAGTGGTTACTATAGTCCAAATTTGTCCATAGGTGGTGGGACTCACATATCATTAATGCATTTCATACTTTAGTTGAACATACATAATCATCATTGTCAGACATTGACAACAACACTACATCTTACACAGAGTGTCTAGACATTAACAACAACGTCTAATTTCCGTAGGTAGGAATTTTTGGAAATCA
>NW_027069572.1:1265307-1315817 GCF_002906115.3 Quercus suber
TTTTTTTTTTTTTTTTTGGTTGAATGAGTGTTATGTGAGTACATTGGTGTGATTTTGATTGTTTGTTGTAGTAAATTTTAATCACAAGAGAATGAGAATATTTACCATAGCAAGAAGTAATCAGCCATATAACTTATTTTTCTTAGATTTTTATAAGATGGTTAGTGAAATTAAGGATAACACATAGTTATAAGAATATGATAAGTAGCATCTTTGGTCATGTTGATAACTCTAGAAGGCTTTTACTAGCAAATCAGCAATGCAAAAGCAATAAAAGTGGTTACTATAGTCCAAATTTGTCCATAGGTGGTGGGACTCACATATCATTAATGCATTTCATACTTTAGTTGAACATACATAATCATCATTGTCAGACATTGACAACAACACTACATCTTACACAGAGTGTCTAGACATTAACAACAACGTCTAATTTCCGTAGGTAGGAATTTTTGGAAATCAATATTGCTTGAATCTCAGAAGTCTGAAATATCTTCATCATCATCTAAATTAGTAATTTCATTAATAGACTTGATGGCTCTCTCTTGCACCTTCCCTGATAGATGTTTCCTAGCCTTTTGGACTGCATGAAAACGGTCTAGTCGCCTTTGCATTTGATTGTTCTCCCGTTCGAGATGAGCAAGTATGTTGGTAGGTTCGTCTCTAGGTAATTCGGCTAACCGTGCCTTAGGAACTCGTAACCCATGCCATCGATAGTACACCTCCAACTCACACCTCTTCTCATATAGCTCTGACCATGGTCGTTCTGCTATGCTGAACTCTATTATGGTGGTATCTATACTCAGTTGTGCAGGTCTGCCGACCATGATGTGGCCGACGCTTCCTAGACTCTCATACGTGTATATTGGAATATTAATGAAATCTCTTTTCTTTCCAACCCATTTCCCTCCATAGTGGTCTGTGTATGTCTGTAGTTGTTGGTCTGCTGGAACTTGTGATGATGCATTTGTTAAAGTAGATCCTAATAGGCCATAAACGTATTGACCCCTTGTGATTAAATCAATTAATTAATTACTGAAATTATTAATTAATCACTTTAACATGCAAACGCGTGGTAGCACAAACAAATTACTAATAAACTAATTATGCAGTGAAAAATAAATGACATGGTGATTTGTTTACGAACGGGAAAAAACCTAATAGCAAAAACTTCACCAGGTAATTTTCAGGTCACCACTCCCGAAACTCCACTATTATCACAACAAGTGGTTACAAGTAAAGGAATCCTAAGTACCTTACCAACATATAATTGAACCCTTACCCCAATACCCAATTGAACTTGTTCTGTAGTGACAGTTCCCCTTTTAATGCACAGCTCCCAAGTACATGACTAACCAATGCACGGATCCCAGTACGCGACTTCAACACCAACTGAAAGAGAGGTTGGCTGCAAGATTTTTCAGTTCATCCTACACGATGAAGATTAAGAAGATGCTTGGTCACAAAACCCAAAGGTGCACATACACAGCAACTTCTTCAAAAGAGTTGAACTAGGGCAAAACTTTGTCTCCGGTCACAATTTGCTTGAACAAAGTTTGCTCAATGCTTAAGCAATGTATGAGCAACAAAGCAATATGGACAACCCACAAAAACGTGGCTAGGGTTTAGTTTATATACCTAGGGTAAAAACACAAAACCCTAAACGTTTAATGAAGTAGGGCTGAGTTGGAAAATCTGCAGAATATTCAACCTGTGCGATTTTCGATCGATCGAGTCTATTCTTCGATCGATCGAGCCAGGCCGAAAGTCCCAAGTACTTCTGCAGCCACTCGATTCCAACTTTACAATATTAAACCAACTTTGAGCAATTCTAAACAAGACTAAATACACTGTTTTGATCATGGTTTGCAACATTACAAATTAGAGTTCTAAATACAAAAACTCCTAAGACCTTAGAACCTAACAGAATACAAACTGCATGAGGCTTATCTGCTACAACCGTCTTCATATCCATTTTCTTTTGTGTATGTGTATCTAAACTGGCCCAGTTTCATCTTAAATAAGAAATACTGAATATTTCTGTCAAATTTTGAATTTGGAAAGTGATCCACTGACCCACTTCTTTAATAGCCATTTGGGTACAATTTTGGCTACAAGCAAAGGGACAAAACTGGCACATGCCCTTTTCGGGCAAAATAAGTAACATTTTGCTCCCTTTTCCAAACTAATTAAGAAAATGTCCCTCTTTTGAAACTCAATTTTCTCAAAATCACCACACAACAAATATCACCACACATTATATCTTATTAAAAAATAGAAAAAAAAATGATCATAAGTAGTATTAAATTTAGGTAAGAATTTTAATATGTGACTAATTACGTTTACTTTAAAAAAAATTGACTAATTATTTCTATTTTTATGATAAAAATTGTGTTTAATTTTAAATGTATTTATACGTATGTGATATGAATGTGTTGCATGCTATTTTTTTTTTTAATAATTTGACTAATTATTTATATTTTTATAATAAAAATTGTGTTTAACTTTTAAATGCATCTATCTGTTTACATAAGTTACATGCTAGTAATATTAATTGTCAGACTAAATCATTAATTGCAAATTGTTGTGAAATAAAATGACTATCAGCCTATCACAATAAGACAAGGAAATTCAAGGATGGGATAATTAATTAGTAATTAATATATATAGCTTGTGGATTCAATACAAAATGGAAAAGTATAGAGCTACTCATTTTGTTACAAGTTGCACATCTATCAAATATCAGATGTCCCCGAAGGGATCACATCTATCAAACATCAAGTAATAATTGTAGTATCTACTTCTAAAAAGTAATAAATGTTGTACCTTTCATTATTCCAATTTGATTATTAGGGAATGCCACTTGGCCACGTCCATCAATAGCTCTATCCCTGTCTTTAACCAATCTTATCTGGAAGGATTTGGTCACGTATGGGCCAAATCCTTCAAGATCAGATTGGTTAGAGGCAGGGACGGAGTTATTGATGGGTGTGGGCCCCCCAAATTTAAAATATATATATATATATATATATATATTCATATGTGATATGAATGTGCTGCATGCTTTTTTTTTTTTTTTTAATAATTTGACTAATTATTTATATTTTTATAATAAAAATTGTGTTTAACTTTTAAATGCATCTGTCTGTTTACATAAGTTACATGCTAGTAATATTTATTGTCAGACTAAATCATTAATTGCAAATTGTTGTGAAATAAAATGACTATCAGCCTATCACAATAAGACAAGGAAATTCAAGGATGGGATAATTAATTAGTAATTAATATATATAGCCTGTGGATTCAATACAAAATGGAAAAGTATAGAGCTACTCATTTTGTTACAAGTTGCACATCTATCAGATATCGGATGTCCCCGAAGGGATCACATCTATCAAACATCAAGTAATAATTGTAGTATCTACTTCTAAAAAGTAATAAATGTTGTACCTTTCATTATTCCAATTTGATTATTAGGGAACGCCACTTGGCCACGTCCATCAATAGCTCTATCCCTATCTTTAACCAATCTTATCTTGAAGGATTTGGTCACGTATGGGCCAAATCCTTCAAGATCAGATTGGTTAGAGGCAGGGACGGAGTTATTGATGGGTGTGGGCCCCCCAAATTTAAATATATATATATATATATATGTAAGGACACGTTTTGGAGCCCAAGCCCAAAATATGAAGGGATCTTGGTCCAGTGAGCCTAGAACAATAAATTTGTAGAGAGTAGGTTAGAAAACTAGGTCTTAATGAGTTGGACAACAGCTATAACAGATGAAACAAAGATGGACAGAAGTTCTCTAAGTAAATTTATCCTCGGACCAATCCGAGGAGGTTTGTTACAATCTATATTGATTGAAAAATGTTACAGATATAATTCCAACAGTTGGGAAATTTAGACCCCGGTTAATAGAATTAACAAGTTTTAAACTGAAGTTGTTAATTAGATTTATTATTAATAAATTTTGTTAAAACAAACAAACATCAATATCATGTCAAATCATGCAGCAGAAAAAATAAATAAGACAACATATGATGACCCAGGAAAACCAATAAATCAAACTAGTTTCACAGTAAAAAACCTGGAGGGAAATCTTCCCGAAAAGCAATCCACTATAGTAAAGAGAAGTTTCAGATCTAGTACAAAACTTTTGTCCCTAGACTCTACAATCCCCGTAGATGAACTCACAGCAGAAATCTTCTACCACTTCAGAACCTCTGAATTCTTTAATACATGAACGCCACCCTTTGATGATGCACGAATCCTAGTACATAACTAACCAATTGCACGGATCCCAGTATGCAACTTAATCACCAACTAAAAGAAGATTTTTGGCTACAAAGTTCTTCACTTCATTAATAATAAAGATCAAGAAGTACTTTGTTACAAAACCCTAAGGCATAAAGACGCAGTAGCTTCTTTTTGAGAGAATAAGGCATCGGTCACCTTTTGCATATATTCTACTTGTATTCTCTTATGTGACGGCCTCTAAAATAAGCGTTATATAGGTCTAGGGTTGTAAGAAAAGAAACCCTATACAAATACATAAACCTAGCCCAAAAATCAGATCTGAAAATTCTGATTTCCATAACCTCGATCGATCGAGAGGTGTCGATGAGGTGTCAAGATTTAAACCTCGATAGATAGCTAGGTGTCGATGAGGTGTCGAGAAGCTGTCGAGGGGACAGGAGCTTTCTCGATCGATCCACTATCTGTTAAGAAGGTGTCGAGATTGCGATAACAATCAACTAAAGAGCTCGATAGATAGCCATCTGTCAAGAGGTGTCGAGAAATTGTCGAGCTATCTGTCCGCAGGTGTCGAGCTATCTGTCCAGTTTTAATGAATAGCTTTTCTTCACTTGTTTCTTGGTCTAATATTCATGGCTTTAATACTAGACTTGAACAACATGTTTCTTCAAGTATTAAACATAACTTAGATCTACCCAAATACAAGTAAAGTGCATTTTGTCAAAGGATTAGCCAACTACATAAAAGAATAACATATGTTCTTAACAAGTGAGACACATATGTCCTAACACCAACTGTTCCAGTGTTTTCTCTTCTGAGTTTTTCAATCCCCCTCTTCATGGAGGGTCTCTCATGTTATATAGTCTTCTTTTACAATCTTGGTCCTGCACTTGTTGGTCATCTAAGTCATTGCTTGAGTGCTTGTCCCATCGAACACCCCCTCAGGTTCTCTATGAGTTGGGATAGCCAAGGCAGTACTGTTTAGAGGTTTTCTCCACATTAATGCAGCCAGAAAGTTAGCTGCAGTGCATTTAATATGGTGGTAGCATCTTTCACTTAGATATTTCTAAGCTCACAGCCTTCTGGTACACTCGAGACACACATCCCTATCTCTGGAGTTTCCTAGAAGGTTACCTTGAACCTTAGAATACACATTTAAGCCGTGCTTCCAAGGAGACATTCCTCCTTGGACCACCCTCCCCTTTGTATCTTACTCATTAGATTCTAAGCTTGACCCACCCAACACTATTCATTTGTTCTCGGACTACTATGATATTGGCTAAGGCCCAAGGCCCAATATACAATCTGGGCCCTTAACCCTACAATAGCCTTCAAAATTTCGGTTTTCTCCCTCCCATACGAGGAGAAAAGTGGGGTTTTGATTTTTCATGTGCTAATATTATTTTGCCTTTTGATTTGCACACGTGAGGGTGCCGTTTTGCGCACCTCTCATAATTACTATTGACGCTTTGGAGCCCGCAAGGCGTCATTAATTGCTTCAGAGGATGTTTTGTTCCCCTTATCCAACAGTGAGGCGATAATCCAATGGTGGATATTTTTCTTCGAATTTTGAGCGGGATAACTCCCACTCAATTCTCCCTCATATATAAGGTGCATGAAGGGCTTGCTTTTCTCACTTTATAGAAACTTTCAAACTCTCAAGAGCACTCAGCCTTTCAAGAACTCTCAATCCTTCGAGAACTTCCCACAGGGTCACTTGTTCACTTTCCCGTAAGTTTTCATTTTTTATTTTTTCTAGGTTGTTTTCTCATCGGCTAATCTTCTCAACCCTCCATTCTTTGTCTTCTCTCTTTAAAAAACTTCACGCACTTCCTTTTAGCTTAACTAGATAGGTAGATTTAAGCACCTAGTAGATTCTGATGCCTGCATGGAAGGTTTTAGGGCCAAGTACCATATTCTACAGGGAGTAGCCCTGCAATACTGTGCTCTAGACCAAATAGTCACAAATAAGGAGGAAGGAGAGGTCATCATTCCTATGATCGCTTTCATAGAAGGAGGAATGATAATCCCCATGGGCAGGGTGACCCGAGACTATTTGATCAACCATAGGTTGACTCCCCATCAGTGCACCCCTAACCTTTTTAGGGTCTTGGGTAACATAGATGCTTTCAATGAACAGATGGGCTTAGGGCTCACATGGCATGACATAGTCTACATGTACGAGTGTCACAAACTTGCCGGGGCAGGATATTATCTCAAGTCTCGGTTCAACGTCATTAGACTGATATCGTGTCTCTCTAAGTCTAACAAAGGCATGAAGGATGACTATCTGATTGTCTCCGGGAAGTGGGATGATGGTCTTTACTACCCAACTTGGGCAGGAGAACCAGGTGGGATACCCTAGGATTAGTCCCCTTGGGCAGCAGATTTAGCCCTTTTAGTTTTATTCCTTTTCATTTTTAACACTTCATCTTCTTCGAATTATAATTTTTGTTAGTCTAACCACAATTTCCTCCTCGGACATTTGCAAATAAAAGGCAGGTTGCCCCTAGGCTCAGCCTAGTCAACGCTCCAGCTCTCAACTACCTATTGAGGTCGGAGATCTTTATAAGCGAAGATAGATAGTTGCAAACCACTCACTTAGTGCTTGACTACAAGCCTCTGTCAAGAATCTTCCAAGAAGTGAGTCAGGAAATAAAGGCTGGTGACTCCCGATTGGCCCGCATAGACCTTTCTGTGCCTAGATTTTTGGCTAAGAAGGACCTTCCACCAGTTGTACTACCACTCCAATAGGTTTTGCCTGAGACAGTAGCAGCACCAAGGGAGGAGATTGTCTCTTCACGCCTAACTCTTGAAGAGGAGATAGACAAATTTCATTTCGATGAAGAGGAGAATCAAGGGGCTCAAATAGTTCAAATTTTGAACACCGAGGATGAGACTGATAGGCACTCAGGCACGCCCCCACTTTGGTGATTGCCCGTCCAAACAGCACCTCCGAAGAAAAGGAAGACGAGATGGCATTGAACCAAGGTAACAAGAGTTTAAGAGACCTCATGGCCACAAGGAATAAGCTGTCAACTTCAAAAGAAGCTACCAAGTCCCAAGTTCCACCCACACTTCCTCCTTCTCCTCCTCCACCTCCCACCGATCTCGGACTGAAAGCCCTTCCAGATCTAAAGAAGAAAAGGCCAATTCAGGAGCTCGAAAAGGGGGAGGTAGGCCCCCAGAAAGGGACTAAGCAGTAGAAGGTAGCCCAAGACCCCCGGGACAAAAGGTCCACTTCTGTGGATAGCCAGGAGGAACAAACTAGGGCTGAGGTGCGCCTCCCACAATGCACCTGGTCTCCTCGACTGGAGGTAGATGGGGCTGCCATCCCTTGGAATGCTTCGGTTAGAGGCTTCCAAAGAGGTCACGGTGCCTATGTAGCTGAGGCCTTGGAGCAGCCACTCTTTCTGCCTAAGGACATGGACGCCGTGAGGAAGCTGAAGCAGCAAGGCCTCTTCATGTCCCTGAAAAAGGACCTTGCCATGGTAAGTTCACAGCCATACACCTTTTATTTATTTGATTGCTAATGAGTGTTTTTTTTTTCTTTCTTTTGTTCTCATGGGGTTGCTATATTGTTTTTATGCAGATCACCTAGGAGGTCTTTGTGGCTGAGGAATGGGTCAAAGAGGCCCGAAACGATGTTAGGAACGAGGCCCACCTCTGCCTAAAGACTTAAAAGGCCTTGGGGGCCGTGGGGGAGGAAAACATTGAGTTGCTCACCAAGCTTGCTGCCGAGGAAAGGGAAAGGAAGAGTGCTCAAGCAGGCTTGAAGAGTGCTGAGAACCTAAGACTCAGGCTGAGGACCAATGCAAATTGCTCTATAAGACTGAGTTAAAGTTGGCCACTTCAAGGCAACTTGTGCTGAATTTGAAGGCATGGCTACAGAAGGCAAAGGAGGTAGCTCAATTGGCTAAGGAGGCAGCTGAGGCTGAGAAGCAAGCGTCTTATCTACTTGGCATAGAAGAAACACAAGTTAGGCTCACTGAGGAGCTTGCCGAGGTCTACAGGGATTGCTGCAATACAACATGGGATAGGCCCTTAATGTTGCAGGAGTCCTTGCAGACTTGGCTTGGAGGCTACCTAGGAGCGTATACTATCACCCAAACATTCGTGAAGTCCCAAGTGCCATCCCTTCATCCTCTGCCTTTACTCCAAAGACCTCTGAGCAGCGCCTAACCATCCTAGCAACTCTCCCTATCCTTGAGGCTTCGAAGGGATCCAGCCAAGTTGGTGATCAAGGCAAAGGGGTTGAAGGGGCCAAGGACAAGAGTAAGGGCAAGGAAAAAAAACCCTCCTTAGAAACCAATGACGTTGCCAAGGCCAAGGAAGCTCAGGCTAAGACTAAAGAAGCTGATCCTAAGGCCAAGAACGCTACAGCTAAGGCAAAGGAAGCTGAGGCCAAGACTAAAGAAGCTGATTCTAAGGCTAGGGACGCTCCTACCTCCTAGCCAAGCTAGAAAGAAGACCCTCTCGCCCTAAAGGTCAAGGCTTAGCACTTCTGTCACTGAATATAATGTACCCCCTTAGCTTAATGAAAATGCTTTTCTTCTTATCTCTTGCATCTTCACTTTATTTGCATCGAAGTTTATTACTACTGTAAATAGCATTGAACTACTACTACTCTGTCTTCAATAAAAACTAACAATCATACATTGCTAACAATCTAAGTAATTTGATCAAGTACCAGCAATAAAGAGGTCTACCACACATTCGTATTGAGAATTGAATCTTCTGCAATAAAGATAAATATATACTTTGTAAAAAATGAAAGGGAGAGACAAACGTCATCCTTCTCATTACTTGGATAAATAGAAAAAAACTTCAACTTATTTAAAGCCATTAATCCGGGGAGTTGAGTATAATCCTGGATCTGTTTTGACACTTAGTAAAAGACCAGTAGACATCATAGTGTTAATTTTTCCCAAGTATGTGATCCGAGGGATCAGTCATGACTAGGATTCTGTTTAATACTTAGAAGGATGTCATAGAGTGTTAATTTCCCCAAAACATCTGGTCTTAGGACCCAGGCATGACTAAGATTCTGTTTAATCACTTATAAAGATGTCATAGAGTATTAATTTCCCTAAAGCATCTAGTTCAAGGACCCAAGCATGACTAAGGTTTTGTTTAATCACTTATAAAGATGTCATAAAGTGTTAATTTTTCCAAAGCATCTGGTCCGCAAGATGTCATAGAGTGTTAATTTCCTTAAAGCATCTGGTCCGAGGACCCAGGCATGACTAATGTTCTATTTAATCAGTTATACAGATGTCATAGAGTGTTAATTTCCTCAAAGCATCTAGTCTGAAGACCCAGGCATGACTAAGGTTCTGTTTAATCACTTATAAAGATGTCATAATGGGAAGTACGATGTATTTACATGATAAATGAGCATATGACAAAGGAAAATTTCATTAATAATAATACCTTTTTAGGTTGTTTACATTCCAAGGTCCTGGTATTACACGATCATCTAGGTTTTCGAGGAAATAAGCTCCTATACTAGCCACTGAAGTGATGCGGTATGGCCCCTCCCAATTGGGCCCTAACTTTCCCCATGTTGGGTTCTTTACGGTACCTAGAACCTTTCTCAACACCAAGTCACCAGGTGTTAACGGTCTCGCTTCACATTGGCATCATAACCTTGCTTGAGCTTATGTTGGTAATATGTCAATTGGACCATTGCATTTTCTCTCTCTCTTCAATCAGGTCTAAGCTTTTTTCTAGCAATCCGTTGTTATTGCTTGGATCAAAAGAACTTGTTCTCAGCATTAGGAAGCCAGTCTCTAAGGGAATAACAGCCTCAGCTCCATAAGTCATTGAAAACGGGGTCTCTCCTATTGATCTGCGAGGTGTGGTTCGATATGTCCAGAGGACATGCGATAGTTCTTCCACCCATTTTCCCTTCGCATCGTCCAACCTTTTCTTGAGTCCGTTCACTATGACCTTGTTAACAGTCTCAGCTTGTCCATTCCCTTAGGGATAAGCTGGGGTGAAGTATCAATTTGTAATTCCAAGATCACAATAGTACCACCTGAAGGCTTTGCTATCGAACTAAAGGCCATTATCTGAGATGAGGGCATGAAGGACCCAAAACCAAGTAGCAATATTCCTCCAAACAAACTTCTTGCCATCTATATCTCTGATATTCGCCAGGGGCTCAGTTTCAACCCATTTAGTGAAGTAGTCCGTGCCGACTAGCAAATACCTCTTGTTCCTTGTTACCTCGGGGAAAGGACCAATAATATCCAAGCCCCATTGAGCAAATGGCCAAGGGCTGGATAGAGGATTAAGTACTCCTCTCGGTTGGTGTATGTTTGGTGCGAATCTTTGACACTGATCGCACTTTCTTACATATTCTTGTGCTTTCTTTTGCATATTTAGCCACTAATAGCCTTGAGTGATGGCTCTGTGTGACAAGGATCTTCCTCGAATGTGGCTTCCACAAATCCCTTCATGTAACTCCTCAAGGAGTAATTCTGTTGCCTCGGGGTGTATGCATAGCAGGTATGGCCTAAAAAAGAAGGGTTTGTATAGTTTCTGATCCTCAGACAGCCAGAACCGAGGAGCCTTTCTTCGTACTTTGTCAGCTTCTAAATTCTTCTTGGATAGGATATCCTCCTTCAAGAATAGTACTATGGGGTCCATCCAGCTAGGACCCATTCTAACTTAGTGAACATGAACCACCTCTCTGTTCACCTCTGTGGGCTTACATAAATCCTCAACAAGGATGACCCGAGGCAGACTCTACGCTAAGAAGGTTGCAAGTGTGGCTAGGGAATCAGCATGAGTATTTCTACTCCTAGGAATATGCAATAGGTTGAAAGATTTAAACCCTGATTGCAAGTGTCTAACTTGACTTAAGTAGCCTCGCATTCTTTCATCATTGGCTTCAAACTCTCCTTTCACTTGGCCAACGACCAATTTTGAGTCTAAGAACACCTCTACAGCCTTTCCGCCTATTTTTTGAACCATGGCCATTCCCATCAGCAAAGCCTCGTATTCAGCTTCGTTATTTGTGGCCAGGAATCCCAATCTTAATGATTTCTCAATAGTGATTTTCTTGAGTGAGACCAGAACTAGCCCCACTCCGAACCCCTTCTGGTTTGCTGCACTATCCACATATATCTTCCAGATTAAACATTCTTGCAGGGTGATTGTACCAACCGGTTTTCCATCCATGTGTTATGTTTCTGCTTCTTTCTCGAAAGGGGATTCGGTGAACTCTGCCACTAAATCTACAAGGACCTGGCCCTTAACGGAGGTACAGGGCATGTATTTGATGTCAAAATCTCCTAGGATTGTGCCCCATTTAGCAATCCTCCCCATGTAATTACCCACCATTTCTGATGAAAACACCTTCTGGGAAACTATCGGGAATTTTCCCTTCAATGTCAATGATGAGAAGGGCTTCTTTCAACTCATCCACTGGAGCAAAGTTACTCTACAAGTAATTTTGACACAATTAAGATACAAAGTTTTTATCAAAAAAACGATCAAACATTAATTAATTTATGTTTTGTTCGTGCGTACGTGCATGTGTGCTGTTAAAGCATACGTGTTTGTGCATGAGAACATCACTTAAAATGCAAAGTGATATACATACGTACCTGAGATGGGAGCAATGGCTGGTCATCAAACTCAAATACCAAATCAACAAAGGCATCCAATATTTTCACCGATGCATTCTTGATGGTTTTGGAAACATCAAATTGCATTGGAACTTGCTGCAGATCTCTGAAATTTGGCTATTTATCAACACTTTTTCCGATTAGATCACTACAAAAAATGCGGTTTTAAGCTGCGTTTTGTAGCCGTATTTTTGTAAAACGCAGCTACTGGCTGGAGTTTTAGCTGAGTTTTTAAAAAACGCGGCTCCAAGCTAGACTTCGAGCCGTGTTTTTGAAAAACACGGCTCCAGGTTAGCCTTTGAGCCGCGTTTACTAAACCCGGCTATAGCCCTCCCTGGAGCCGCGTTTTTTCAGGGTGAGGCTGCATTTTTTGAGGGCTTTGGTTTTTTTTTTTCTTTTTCTTTTTCAAATATGTCTGGAGCTGCGTTTACCAAATGCAGCTCAATTTATGGTTAGATCTGCGTTTAACCACTAAACGCAGCTTCAACATTAAGTATAAAAATAAAATATAAAAAAATAAAAATAAAATAACACAACTCCACAGAAGAAAAAAAACCCTAACCTCTCGATCAATCTCAAAAAAACCTCTCGGACTACTCTATCTCAACTCGATCCCCCTTTCCTCCGATTCCCCTTCCTTCAACTCGATCCCCCTTCCTCCGATTTGCCTTCCTCTGAACTCGATCCCCCTTCCTCCGATTCCCCTTCCTCTCAACTCGATCTCAAACTCCTTCCCTCTCTTCCACCCTTTTCAAATCGCCGTCATCCTTCCGGTCTTCCCTCCTCTCTCCATTCCCTCCTCATCGATCGGTAACACACACACACACACACACTCTCTCTCTCTCTCCAACTCGCAATCTCACTGAAGACACTGTCGCAAGGCCGAGTAAGAGTAAGTTTTTAAAATTTTTTGATTTGCTTTGTGTTTTATGGTCCCCATTTTTCATTTAGGGTTTCGATTTTAGGCTTACGGTTTTGATTTTTGATCCAGGGTTTCGATTTTGGATTTAAATGTTCAATTTTTCCCAATTAATTTCGTTCTAGATTTGGATTCAAAAATTAGGGCTAAGGAAATCTCTCTGATTCTCTCTGATTTTGTTGCAGGCCTGTTGGAGGAGCCGGTGATATCAAGCTTACTAAAGATGGCAACACTCTTTTGAAAGAAATGGTGACTTCTCTCTCTCACTCTGTCTCTCTCTCGCTCTCTCTCGTAAACCTTGGATCTTTAAAAGTTTTTTTGTACAATACGCACAGCTTGTGTTACTCGCATTGCAATGCAACATTTTTTTTTTCTTTTTCTTTTAATATTTTAGTATTAATTAAGGTCTATGAAATTGAACTGTTTAGGGTTCCTAAAAAAAATGAAAATTGTATTTAGTGTTAAATGTTATCCTTTTACATTTTTTAACAGTGATGCTTGCAATCCAGATATAGAGAAGGAGGAGAAAATAGACCCCTGCCACTGGTAAGTTTTTCTTTTTTTCATTTAATTTGGTTTGATTGATTTTTATTTACATATTTGGGTAACATTAGGTTTTGATTTGATTTTTTCAAATTTGGGGTTATATATGATTTTGGTTTGGAGTAACAAAGGCAATTCTGATTTAATTTGTACCCTTCTGATTTTGTCGGTGAAATTGAACAAGCTAGCTCTGGATCAGCTTTCTGGGTTTGATACCAGAAAATGGTGCCGTTGGTTGCATTGGCCAATTACATTGGTCGTACGCAAACCTAATATAGGTATGTATCAATATTCTTATCTTTTGGAACTTATCTTTACAAAATTATAAATTTCATTTCTATGAACTGGTAGTTAAAAAATTTGTGGGATTTCATCAGTGTTTGCTTGTTCGTCCTTTTTTTTTCCTGAGAATACAGTGAAGTAGTTGATTGTATAGCTAAGTGAACAATGATATATCTTATATGTCGTGCATGAAGCCTCCAAGTCATACATGCATCACTTGTCTAACATATTTTGACTATAATTCCTTCTAATTTTGACCCATCACCCTTTTGTGTGGATTTATATTTTAGGCACTGACCAAATTAGTAAACTATACTTTTCATGATTGCTATCCATGTTGCTGAGTTGACTCAGAACAGCCTTTAGTTCCTTGTTGTCACAAGAGAAGGGGTGTAAATACGTTCCAATATTGGTTGGTAGTCCCTTCAAAGTGGTTTCAGTGTTAATCTTGGTGGTGGGTAGGTTTGGTTCCATGTTGGTCATGTGTGTGAAAAACGGGCTGGTTTGGTAGTGGTTTTGGTTTTGGTTGAAAATGAAAAACCAGGGCACTTGCTCATACTGATCTGCATGGGCTTTAGGTTGAACTATTGATGTAAGAGTCCATTAATGCTGGGAGAGGTGAAGAGCCCATGTCATCATAGCAATTTCCCATGCTAGGTTTGGCAGCAACTTCTCTATTTTTGTAGAACACCCTACACAACACCCAATCCTCCTGTGCATACCAATAAAAAAAATGAGTTACATTAGTATGCTGATGCTTTTAGACTCATGAAAGAAGAGACCAAAATGAGTTACATATGTACATGTACATATGTAGGGGAGTGAGTACAAGTTACCCACTTTATAAATATCCTTATAAGAATAAAATTTAAGCATCATTTGTGAACTTACTTTGTTAATTAGGGTCAAATTACTTTATGTTGATGGTTTGGTATTACTTATTTTTATAGTTTATTATTTTGCGTAAAAATAATAAAATGAAGGTTTTTGTTGGCTAAAAGCACGTCCACATTGGCACGAGCTATATTTTTTTAACTTTTAACAATTTAAAAGTTACTTTATTTATTTTAATATCTTGTTTTACAATTTATCCACCAACAAAAGCTTTATTTTAGCAACTATTTCATTTAAATAATCATTCTTTTTTCTTTTTTTATTCTTTCTTTATTACTTATTCTCTTCAATTTTTTTTCTCCATATCCTTACCTTTACTTTTTGACTTCTCCACTTCTTCTCTCTCTCTCTGTCTCTCTCTCTCTCTCTGCTTTGTCTTCCTCATAAGAAATAAGGAAGTTTCTGCCTGAAACTTTAGCATTTTCTGAGCAATATTCATGAGTTTTAGCCTCCATTCACTTGGTTTTTTACGTGAACTTGTACTGGTTTGTCTTTGAGAGAATGAGAAATGCACTCTGGGAAGAAATACGTATTTTTATATGCGAGTTTGGTTTGTTTAGGTGGTTTTTATATGTGTTTTTCTGATCTGTTAATGGGAAGATATTTGAAACAGGAAAGAAAAAAAACAATATTATAATTGATGGTGCCATTAAAATAGTATATTTTGGTTTAACTCTTGAGCTATAGTGCGCTGCAATAGATGGCAATTCACGATAGCTCAAGAGTTAAAAATTTAAGCAAAAGCTCCACTAATGCAATCTCATTTTTAATATATTGGTTGTTAAAAATAGCAATTAGGCAATTGGGCACCACTAACGCTAATGTTTGGACCTAATTAAGAGCAGGGGTTTTAAGGTGTATTTAAGATTTATTAAATGATGTTTTACACTTTATGTATTTATTCAGAAAAAATACATAAAATCCAATTGTTGGCATTTTTTAATTAAAGAGCCCAAAATAAAGGAATAATTGAACAGTGCATTGCAACTCATAATTGAATATTTATTATTCCTTAACATTTACCCTTAAAAAATTATTCTTAAAAAAATAAATAAAATAAAATAATATACTTGTAAAATTTTGAAGAAGACCTAATTGTGGTTGATGTGTGTCACTTGCATGCTATTGCACATTTGCACCAAACATTTTAGAGTAGTTTTGAAATCCAAGAAAATTAATTATATTAGGCTCCGAAGAGCATAGGGACTTTAGTACTAACTCATTCATATTTCACAATAATGATGATTCCATTGTGAACATAATTACCTGGACTTTTATATATAAGGCTTTAATTTTGACTAATGGGACTTATTCTAACCCTATATATATAATTTGTTCAATGAATTTTTTTTTTTTTTGGTGATAAGTTTTTATAAATAAATAATCAAAAATACTATGGTGTGTTGAAGGAATTTCACCAAGGAGGTTGCTCCTTTATTCTATGGTGTTGGTTACTGTTCACAGCTAAAGCTTTATCTCATCTTTCCTCTAATTAGAGAATCAGAATCTAATATTGTTAAATTCTCAATCAGATTAGACATAACATACATAAATACATCTTTAATTACATGATATTAAGAATCATATTCTAGCGGTAACAAGGTTGTGCTACATGTTTCTCATGGGGTTCAAATATATATAATATTTTTTTTACTATTTAACTTATCCTTAAAAATATTTTTACACATCCTAATCACATATTAGCTTAGTTCAAGACTAAACAACACAAATCGGTCCATCCCAAAACTTGTTCTTTTCTTCTTCTTTTTTCCCTTATTTATTTATTTTTTTTTGAGAAACAATAGCAAAACTTGTTGAATATAGTTTTTTATAAACTCATCACATGTATATAGTTGTCACATTTTTTTTTTTAAATTTCCAAATGGAGTGGAAAAGCTGAGGTATTAACTATAAACTCAAATAATGTGAAAATAGCATATTAGAAAATGGATTGTCGATATACTCTTACATGTTCTGATCAATAAAAAAAAAAAAAAAAAATCCAGCATACAAAATTTGCAAGTTCTGATCAATAAAACATAACTTCAACAGTAGCCCACCACTAATACTTCTTTATTTTATTCCAATCGCAATTGTTACCTCAATAGTTGTGAAAAAATGAGAAGTTTTTGTGTTATTAGAGAACTCATATTAGTGCTTGTATGCTAGAAAAATTATCACAATTTACCTAACCAAACCCTAAATTCACTCATATCTTAGTAAATAGAACAAAAAAATTAATTTTTATGCCCTATATAAATTGGGATCCACATTTCCCAATGGCAACATATGTCTTAATAGGCTTCTCAAATGTGTACTATTTTTCTAGGGGGTGTACCTAGCAAATGATGTACTCCATTTTGGCATTTCAGAGTCATGCATGCATGCATACTTAAAATCATATTTATGCATGTCATCGAATCATGCATGCATGTGTAAGCACTTAATGCATGCTGGACATGGGTAACAAACAATAGAAGTGTGTTACGTATTATTTTTTTAAAATTAGATGATGTTCGCTTTTATGTTTGGCTCAAGTTGTATACATATATATATATATATATATATACCTTGGCTTCTTGGATATGCTGGCCTTATTTTAAAAGTTTATTCTTCCTGATCAAGCTATTTTATATTTGTCCAGGTTTATTAAAGTAGAAACGTTGATTCAAGGAATTGTTCAGAAACAACAAGGAGACTTACTGGGTTCCTGATTTTGTGAAGGTATAGTCTCCCTGCAACAATGACAACATATTCTTAAAGAAAGCTAGCACCTTTTTAAGTCTACATATGCATTGTTGAATTTTAGATAGACTATATGACTGCATAAGTTTTCCCATAAAATTCCTATATGCTAGCTATCATACAAATGTGGAGAAACTGAACCTAGCCCAATCTGTTTGGCTTCTAAGACTGTAATAGTTTGGCTTGGTTGCAATTTCTGTACAACCCGACTAGTTGGATTTGTGTACAGGTTCATCTTTTTGTAATCAACTAATAACTAACTTGAAGACAAACCTTCACCACAAATAGTTTGCTCACATGATAGTTTCTTAATTGACTAATTATTGACTGTTTTAAATATATTTTTCATGTAACAAAGATAATGCGCATTGTTATACAATGAAACTGCATATACCTTGTAGTTTGAGTTCTTAAATCAAACAATTCATCAGGGTGCACAAACTTATACATAACCCAATGACGTCAAAAAAACATTTCAGTTCAAAAGACTATGCAGCTTGGGTTGACGTATGTAATATTTAAATTGGAATACTAAAACACAGTTAAGGGGTAGTTTGGTACACCTATTGTGNATGTTTTTTTAATCTTCCAAAATTAATAAATTAAATAGAAAGGTTAACTGTGTAGGGTGATTTAAAAATAGAGTGATATCACTATATTAGCACTTAGCTATGAAGTGTTCTCAAATTTTTGTGAGACAAGCCTATATCTTTTAGCAACAACATTTGCCTCTGCATTTAGTTAATTGTCAAATTGTTATATAGAAATATAGAATGTGATTTTTGATTATGGGTTTGCAATATAAATAGTATTATGAAGATGATTTTCATGTGGTTGAGAAATACTGAGGATGATTCGTTTGTGAATTTATTTTCTAGCTAGAAAATAGTAGACACCTAACGATGAACCTTATATGCTAAGATAGTTATTTAAACAATTTTGTTTAAGATTATAATGTAAAATGACTCCCAACGTAAACAATACATATGGTACGTTTTTTAAAGCCTCACTTATTGTAATTGTGGTAATTTTTTTAAACAAATAAGACAGTCAAAATAAATGCAGGTATGATCATGTGAAACTTATTACTTATTAAAGAGGGGACCTATAGCTAAGTTTTTAAAAACACAAGTATATGTGGTGGGTTGTAGCTGCATTTATAACAAACGCGGCAAAACTAGCAACTATAGCTAGATTAGGGAATACATTTTTGTAATCATATATTACCCCCATTACGAAGCAAAAATACACAAGAAGTGCTTAAAATTGTAGAAGATTGGACCACATGTACACAATATATACAACCATATACACATGTAAGATGTATAAGAAAGCTAAATATTATATTACACACCAAGTATGAGTATTTTTATTTTAGTTTGTAATATATATCTGCAACTACATACTTATGTCACCGCTGACCTCAACAAGAAAGATTAATTAATGAATACATTGGAACTCATTTTTAGGGAAGTCATTTTTGGTTAATGACAAAATAGAATAGAAAAAGGGTTATCTTGCTTACTCAATTGATTTTCTATACAAGTTTCGTAATTAGCACATATAGTAAATACCATGTATGGTGATATTTAATTTCAAAATAAGTAAAAGGTTGCCCACATAGTAAAAGGTTTGAGGGAACTCACTTGTAGTTAAGGAGAAAATGATGTACGAAAATAGTTATACACAGAGGGCCAGATCACTTGCAGACAATCTCTACTGCCCCACCAAATGGAATGAAAGCATCTGCTTTGGTTTTAAATTCTATTTACAAGAAAAATAACAAGTTAGTTAGTATCTGAAATATATTTGGGGCTTTGACCCCTTCGTTTAGGTTCCAAGAGTTAGTCTTACTATATTTGAAAAATAGCCTCATAATTTGTTGATTCTATAGCGGGAAAATCACCTAATGCATGCATGTAATAATTAGGTGTTACTTGTTGAGAGTCGATTGTCACTTTTGTTATGAACTTTAAAGTTGATTTAATTTATGAAAAATGTTAGCAAGGAGGAAGTTGTATGAAGGGTTCAAATTAATTTAATTTATGAAATTTTATTTTATTTATGAAATATGTTAGTCAAAAGAGAAGATGTATGAAGTGATAATATCTATATTTAGGTACTTCCCAACTAATTTAGTTCAGAGGCAGTTCAGGCTCATATATGCAGATGTTCACACACACACACACACACTCTCAAGCATCTCTTCATGCAATTTCAAGAGGAGATATTCACCCATTCAAATATAGTACCACTTCCCTTTCCAATACAGTACTACAGTTGGGTATGTCCCAACTGTGTTTGTCTTACAAATCTCTTTTCAAATTTGTATGATATGGCTACATATTTTTAGATACGCCCATATGATACAAATCTGGATGTTATAATTAAAAGGAAAAAAGAATTAAAAAAAAAGACTTACAAAGATGCAAGTATGCATCAAATTAAGAAAGATAGTAAACACAACTAAGGTGAGGCTGGGAATTGGGCGGGTACCAAGACGAAATGATAGGAAATGAAAATGAATAGCTTTTGAGAGGTGTCTGGATTTTCTTGCACATGACCGAAGTTTTAGTGAACTTGTGCCTCTACCAACAATTTCAAATCTTTGAGAACAACATCACCTGTGAAAGATATGTAAGAACATGTTAATTAATGGATACAAAATCCTTTTACTTCATAGAAAGAATTAATCATCACTGATCTTTTTTGTAAGTAAAAAAAAATTATTGAAAATAAATAAATAATAATACAGATAGCACCTTCAATGTCTTAATGAATATAGTTATTACATTTACTTTATTGCTACATGTATGTTGTGACTTGTGAGGAATGCACAACCTTCTTAATAACCTGCTTGTAATTTATGAAAATGAAAACACTTCATAGTTCCTATATGTGTCCGTAAGTGTTTTCTTCCTCTTTCCATAATAACAGTAATATCATATATAGCTAATCTATCAAACTATGAAGCCAAGTGAAAGTAGTATTATAATAGTTCGTATATCTATCTAAATGTCATATTTACAGATGCAAGTGAAAGTAGTATTATAATAATTAACAAATTTAGGTTGAATCATCAGTATTTAAGCCATAGGGGTTATTCGACACATATTGAGGAACATACAAACAGCATTGTCTGATTTAGCTTATATTATCACATGTAGGAGACAACTTCTTTTTTGGAAGTACTTATCTTGGTATTATGGAGGTTGTAATTATTACAATTACATTCATATGTGATTTGTTAATATCTGACTCCAACAATTATGCTTAAAATATTCCAAAACATATCACATTGAGTTATGCTTTGTTCATGATGATTATTTAGAAAATTGAAAGCATAGGTTACTCTTCAGGTAGTGTTATATATATGTTCTATGAAAATGTAAGCATAGTTGGGTATGTTTCTTCGTAACATATCATCTATAGGTCTCATATCACCTATGAATCTAATTTGACGGTTTACTGCCTATGCATTACCAAATGTTATTGTAGGTCAAATATTGTTTATCTTGTATAGCAATGGATAAAAGTTGGATGAAGAAGCGGAGGGGTTCAATGGAATATATTGAAGGTGTTGTTCAATTTGTCGAATTTGCATCAAAACATGCAAGGGATGGGAAAATATTTTGTCCTTGTACCAAATGTATGAATTTGAGTTTGGTACCGCCAGGGGTGGCACATGAACATCTATTTTGTAAGGGGATTCTTCAAAGTTACACCCACTGGAAATGGCATAGGGAATCGACGGCTGTGCCAATGGTCACCGAATGTGGGAGTAGTCATGTGCAACACCACCTTGAACAATACGGTGACTTTCGTGAGATGTTACATGATTTGTGCCCCACGCATGAAATGCCACCCGAACCAATGGATGAAGGTGAAACTGAGCAACAATCGGCTCAAGGTCCGAATGATGGTGCAGAAGAGTTTTACAAAATGATAGATGATGTGGACAAACCATTATATGCTGGGTGTGCAAAATTTAGCATATTCTCAGCCATCATTGTGTTATTCCAGTTGAAGACTCTTTGTGGTTAGACAAATAAGTCATTTACCATGTTGCTTCAAGTCTTGATGGATATGCTCCCTTCAGATGCTAAGTTGCCAAAGGACCATTTTGAGGCTAAGAAGATAGTCTGAGATTTGGGTTTGGGTTATGAGAAGATCCATGCTTGTCCAAATGATTGTATGCTATTTTGGAAGGAGAATGTTAACCTCGATGCCTGTCCTTGTTGCAAAGAAAGTAGGTGGAAAACGAATGAGGCATCCGTTACTGGTAATAATGCCTCATCTAGTAAGGGAAAGAAGAAAGCTGCAAAGATTCTACGATGGTTCCCTTTAAAGCCAAGATTGTAGCGACTGTTTTTGTCACCCGGCCTAGCTAGTTCTATGAAATGGCATGTTAATGGTCGTACAGATGACGGGGTAATGCGGCATCCTGCTGATTCGGATGCATGGAAAATGTTTGACACTACGCATTTACAGTTCTCGTCTGAGCCTCGTAATGTCAGACTTGGATTAAAGGCGGATGGGTTCAACCCTTCGGAATGCTGAGTACTACTCATAGCACTTGGCCTGTCATGCTAGTCCCTTACAATCTCCCACCTTGGTTGTGCATGAAACGGTCATCTTTGCTTCTATCACTAGTTATTCTTAGTCCTAAATTGCCAGGGATTGCGATAGATGTGTACTTGCAACCCTTAGTAGAAGAACTGAGGGAATTATGGGATGTTGGAGTAGAAGCGTATGATGCATCTTCAAAAAATGTATTCCAATTGCGTGCAGCATTGATGTGGACCGTACATGATTTTCCTGCATACGCAGATGTGTCAGGTTAGAGTACGAACGGTAAATTTGCATGTCCTTGTTGTGCCTCAGAGACCGACTCTCGATATTTAAAACATGGCCACAAATTCTGTTACATGGGACATAGGCGATGGTTGGGTAGTGACCACGAATTTTGGGAAGAAGATACATTATTTGATGGAACTACTGATATGTGAGTGGCTCCTGTGCCACCAGTTGCGTCTAGCATAATTGTGGACACTGAAAGTTTAGTTGGACGTTGTCTGGGAAAGAAATGTCAAGAAAAATACAAAAAAAGAAAGAGAAGCGAGGCAAACCAGTGTGTTTGGAAGAAGAGAAGTATTTTTTTCACATTGCCTTATTGGAAAGATCACAAGCTACGATACAATCTTGATGTGATGCATATAGAGAAGAATGCGATGGATAATTTACTTGGCACGGTGCTGAATTTGAAGAACTGGACAAAGGACAATTACAAGGCACGCCTTGACTTGGCGGACATGAGAATAAGGAGTGAACTCCACCTACGGTGAAAAGGTGATGATAAGTATATGATACCGCCCGCATATTTTCATATGACTGCATTGGAGAAAGATGGGTTCTTGCAAGTTTTGCGGGACGTTAGAGTGCCTGATGGATATGCTTCCAACATCTCACGCCGTGTCAACCTGAAAGAACGCAAGATTTCTGGTTTAAAGAGTCACGATAATCACATCCTGATGCAACAACTCCTTCCAATTACTTTACGAGGATCTTTGCCATCACACGTTACTAGGCCTTTAATAAAGTTAGCTTGTTTCTTTAGGAAAATTTGTTCGAAAACCCTTACGGTTTTAAAGATTGAGAATGCTGAGGCAGACATTGCAGTCACGTTGTGTGAATTGGAAAAGATATTTGTACCATCTTTCTTCACTGTGATGGTACATTTAGTCATGCACTTGGCTACTGAAGCCAAGATTGGTGGTCCAGTTCAATACCGTTGAATGTACCCCATTGAGAGGTAAGTCATACGTAATACATGCTTGTCCGAGGCTTCATGTGTGCTTTGTAATAGCTACTCTCAATTACTAACCTTCTCATGCGCATGATAGGTACCTCTCACGCCTTAAGTCTTACGTAAGGAATAGGGCTGCTCCAGAATGGTGTATTGCCGAAGGATACATAGTGGAGGAATGCTTAACATTTTGATCACGGTATATGGAAGGAGTTGAAACTATATTCTCACGACCCACGAGGGCGATAGAAGAGTCAACAGGGGCGGTTTCTAGTGTGGCATTAGACAATAAGGAGTTGACCCAAGCGCATCGCTATGTCCTATTCAATTCTAAGAACATTCAGCAGTTCCGTGAGTAAGTACATCAGACATCAATATAATTGCATGACAATCCAATGTTTCCTACGTGTATTAACACTAACATAATTGACATCTCATGCAGGATGGGCAAAAGTTTGATGGAGGGCGAACTTCGTAGGGGCCACAGGCGTATATCCAATGATACCATTCATAAGCACCACATGGAGAAGTTTTGTGGTTGGTTTAGATGTCACGTACGTGTCGCATCTTGAACTTCTTAACCTTGCAACTTTCCCGTGAGTAGAATGACTGTACTAATTAGAATTAGTTTGTTTCGTTATATTAGGTGATGTCAATGACTGATGCTGATAGGGAAAGTACTGGACTTACTAATACACTTATCACGCTTTCCAAAGGGCCATATACTTCAGTAAATCGGCTGAAACATTATGTCATCAATGGGTTAAAATTTAAGAGTTCAAATGTTGAGGGAAATAGAAAAACGCAGAATAGTGGAGTTAGTGTCGCCACTAAAGGTGGCAATACGTACTATGGTGTGTTGACAGATATTATTGAGTTAAATTACTCTGGCAATATCAGACATGTGTTATTCAAGTGTAAATGGGTTGATGATGGAAATAGGAGGGGATATAAGACTGATGAGTTTGGGTTTCCTATGGTGAATTTTGCTCACTCCATACATGATAGGGAGGAAATTGAGCATAAACCATATGTCTTGGCATCTCAAGCTACACAAGTTTTTTTTGTTGAAGATAAAAGGCACAAAGATTAATATGTCGTCGTTAAAATGAAAGCCAGAGATATGTTTGATGCGGGTATTGGGCCCCACTATGATGAGGATGACACGGATGAGTTTCTTGAGAACATTCCGTACTCTCTCACTAGCACTGATATTGGTAGGGATGACCTTTGTTGGAGTCAAGATGATGTGGAGGGAATGACAATTGATGCCTCTATCATTGGCCCAAGAGATCTTCATGAAATGGACAACTTTGATGAGTGTGACTTCATTGATGATGAGTCCAACGATGAAGATGACAACGAAGTCGAGTACAGTGATGATGAGTAGTGTAATAGGATACTGCTGTTGTATGTGTAATTATGTTATAGTTATTATTGAACTTATAAGTTCTCATTTGTAAATGGATATTGTGTGCAAAGCTTGACAATGTTGCATATGTATGTGGGAACTGTTATTTTGACAAAATTGTTAAGAAATAAAAGTTTGCACGTATATAATTATCAGGTGAAACTATTACTTCTTCATGTTGTTGCATATAAATGTTATAACTGTTATTTCGTCGTGTTGTTAAGAAATATTAGTTTTAACTTACATAATTATCTTTAAAATTGTTAATCTATCATGTCATTACTTGTTGACCATTTTCCCTCTTTGTGTTGTAAAAGAGGTCGGACGCAAGAATGGGGAGGAAACGGCAGTTGTGCCTTGTGTACGTTGGGGAAGGATCGTCGCATGTACGACAACAGGTGGAGGCAGCTAATGAGGAAGCCCACATTTATGAGGACGCAAGACCAATGGCAAGTGACGATGAGACACAGGCTCCAGGTATTGGTCATGTCTTCGAATGTACGGTTTGATGTTTACTATTGGATGGTTGGATCAGTTCTAAAAGATATAAGAATTAATTGGGTTCACATCTTCTTAATATTGTAGGATTCATGTTTTGCAATTTCAATTATGAGTTGCTGGTTTACAAAAACAAATAATATAATTAAAATATGTAAATATATTCAGTA
Organism: Quercus suber; assembly: GCF_002906115.3. Classification (NCBI taxonomy): domain Eukaryota; kingdom Viridiplantae; phylum Streptophyta; class Magnoliopsida; order Fagales; family Fagaceae; genus Quercus; species Quercus suber. The sequence continues at coordinate 1,290,470 of NW_027069572.1, forward strand.
TATGCTGTTGACTTTGGTCTGTTTGGTCCATTCATTTCCCTTGGGTCAAATTTGGTCAATTTTGGTCTAATTTGGTCTGTTCAGTCCATTTATTTCTGCTGAGTCCATTTCGGTCCAACAGTGTCTACTTCGGTCCTTTAGGTCCACTATGGTCCATTCGGACCGATTTCATCCTTTTTGGTCCACTCTGTCCACTTTGGTCCATGTCAGTGCACTTAAGAATGATCAAAGATAAGTTTGGGTGGAAATTATATATTCTAAATTGAAATTTATTAAGGGAAAATGAAGGCAACCCAAATGAAGCATGGTTGCTCATCTTTTCAAAAGCTACGTAAGTGCATGCTTCTTAAAATTAAAGATGCAAAATTAGCCTAAATCACAATTTGCTTAAAATATTGCATCATAGAAGAGTTATCATAATTTCATTTTCGTTTTAAACAAAATAAGTGCCAAGACATAGTTTTCGTTAACTGATCTTCCAAATTTGTAGGCCAAGTATGAAGAAGTCCCATACATTAGTCATAGTATGAAGAAGTGCCATACATTTATGATGTTCCTAAATGATTGAAAGTTACACTTGCAAAACTTGTGGGTTACATGAATGCGTGGGAGAAAGGCCTACATTTACTCATGTTTTGTTTAAATGAAATCGTAAACTTCTTATTATTTCCCTTTTTCGGGCCAAATTTGTGCGTGGTTTGCTAGTTTTCACTAGTTGTGAGCTTTGTTAAATCAGTCCTAATATTGGTGGTTTTGTAAAGACAGATGATTATGTTCAAACCTCAGCACCGGTACAAAATCCAGAACCGGAACAAATTCCAGAACCGGTACAGAATCCACCACCGAGAAATAGGCCTGGAAGACGTGGGAAAACACGGTTGGCTGACATATGGGCAATGACTGGTGAGTACAACATAAACTTGCCGTTAAATGCGGAAGACCAACCGATTGAGGAAGACGGGTCTTTGTTCGTTCGGTTTTTGGGCTCCTTTTGTGAGAATGGCATGTTATGCCCGCTTACGCCTGCTGAGTGGCCAAAGGTTCCTAAAAAAGTTAAAGAGGATTGTTGGGTGGAAATTGAGGTAGTATGAAAATAAAATAGTAGTTTTTTTTTCTTTACAGTTGCTGTCCTAATTACCAGTGTATATTCAACTGTTGTTGTAATTGTAATATAATATTTTGCTAACTTCACTTTAGCATTTCAAAAACGGTATATAATTAATCACAATATTGTCCCACAACCTAATCAAATGAGATGAGCAATGCATCAACTTGGGGAACTGAGGAGAAATCGCAGAATCAAGTTGAAGAAGGATCACAAAAAAGAAGGGCTGACACGGCAACAGGTATTGGCTAGCAAACCACCTGAGATTATCACAGCCCAATGGGTTGAGATGGTTAATTATTGGTTCGATGAGAAAACTGAGGTACTGCTACTTTCTTCGTCAATCTCATCTTCGTGGTAATTTAGTCGAGATGTTTTGTTGTTTTATTTTTTATGGTAATGTGGTTGCAGACAAAAAGTATTAAAAACAAGGCAATTTGAGGTAAGCAAGAAGACATAGACGGAATGGGGCCAAAAGTCTTGCTCAAATTTCTAATCAAATGGTAAGAAATAAAACCCTTATTCATGCATGCCTACATGATGTTTTTGATATTTTGTTTTCCTATTTACCGAGTTAACCTCATTTCATATGTTATCGGAATAAGGATAAGTTAGTTATATTATAGGTCTTTTTTGTAAGTAAAAAATGCAATAAATGACTCTATGCATCCTTTTAATATATAGACATGACTTTGTTAATCCTCTTAATATATACATATTAAGCAGCCACTTAAGGAGAGAGAGTCCAGCAAAGTTTGCTTGTGCAGTAGTTCAACCTAGAATTTAAATTATGATGGCTACTAGATTGTGTGATAACTATTATGCTTATGGGGTACTTTTTATGGTGTTGGATTAGAAAGAACTAGCCATTGGAACACTAACTGCATTTTATGATTTAAATTTGATGGAAGGTGACTTTTTTATGTGAGATGTTATATAGATTTGGTTTATGCCCTAAAATAGCAATGTCATTGACACTTCTAAACTTAGTAAAATATAGAGACCATAATCTCCACCTTATCTAATAATCCATGTCAACTAAATTTATTAATTACCAAATAAAATTCTATCCAACTCATTGATGGGAAGGTGATCAGTCATTCAGTGTTGACTTCAAACTATTGCTATACACAACCAAAAGCTTGTTTTCATTATAGCTAACTGTTTGCGACAAATGGAACATGTGTCGAATAAGATGTCAAGAAGGATAGTGATTCAAATGGGAAGTTCTAAATGTATATTTTTTGTCATCGTTGGTGCACATATTTTCCAGCAATCTGGTAAGCATCGAAAATATTTTTTTGTTGCAAAGCATAGAGAACCATGCCTAGTTGACTATGTCCTAAAATTTTAGATGACCCATGAGTAATTTGTGACGAATTTGTGTGCAAAGTGGGCATCTCAAGCTTATCTCAAATAAAGTGTCATTATAGAAAGTCTATGATGCCTATCTTCTAACTCCCCATGTCAGTTTTATTTTTAATCTCTGTATTTAACAAGCCCACATGTATTTGGCAGCTAGCTAAATCCTCTCATTCATTTACAACTATTGCAGCTTTATCTTTATTTCCCAGATTTGCTATGTTATGACTATTTCATTGTAGATTTGTGTTAATTGTGGCATAACATCATGGTAAGCACTAGTGTTTATTGTATTTATGTTTGTTCATCATGTAGGCGAAGGCTAAAGGGGCGGCAGTCGAACGTGCAGATGTATATCAACGAGTGTACCGCACCAAAGATGGGGTTGCTATTAGTGCCCATGTGCAAGATAACATGGTAAGCACAATTTGATCGAATTGAATTTTAGTGTATTTTGTGTTTGTATTAACTATGGTGTGTAATATGTTGTTTGGTTCTTGTGGGAAAATAGGATAGGATGGCAGCACTGTTGAATGACCAGCGCATATGACTACAAGGAGAGATTGGTAATGGAATCCTCTGGTCGAACGACGACGTGTATGCTCGGGTGATGGGTCGTTCAGAGTGCCCAGGGCGTGTACAGGGGGTAGGTTTTGGAATCACCCCAACAGGAAGAAGTAGCACAAACTATTCCCAGTCTACATCGACTCCGTCGTCAAGCAGAGCTCACCAAAGGATGTCAGAGTTGGAGACGAGTCATGAAGAGTTGAGGGAGCAACTAGCTCAATCTAGGGAGGAACTAGCGAAGCATAGGGAGGAAGTAATTTGAGATGAGGCATAGAGAGGAACTAGCTCAATCTGAGGCAAGGCACCAAGCAGAAATGATCGAATTGAAGGCGTCGATGAGAAGCATGTTTGAGGAATGGAGCCAAGGGGTTTCATACTATATATCATTCTTAGGTAGCAAACAAATGTTATTTAGCGAAACACTACTTTTTGCAATGTAGTGTTATGTGATATTAATATGTTTAAGAAATTTTAGGATCGCAATGCCTGATGGGAATGATGGGAATGAAATCGTGAATCTTGAGGTAAACAAAATTTCTCTAAAAATAGTACTTTCTACTAGTGAATATGTTATAAAATATCATGATGCAATTGTATTATTGTAATATACATTGATTCAAGACACATGAAAAATATTGCATCTTAACCTTTGCCACCTGAAACATGAAGAACACAGTTTCTTGGCATATTCACATCTCCATGACTAGACACATGAAAAATACATAATTTAAGGGAACAAAATAATAGTTGAACTATTGTATTGCTAAACTTGACTGAATTGGAAGTTTTGACTAGATTGTTGAACTATTGTTTAGTCTTCCTCTCATGTTACTCTTTGTATTGTATTACAGTTTTAGATTAGTGATGAGCTCTCTCTAGTTCTAATTATCTAGGTACGTAGTCTCGCACATATCATATATAATATCTTTTAGTTTTCCTTTTCATTTTGGCATTTGAAAAGCCAAATCACTCCATAATTAGGCAAAAAATAATGCTATGTCTCATTCCCTCATAACATTCTTCTATGCCAAATTGCTCCATTGTCAGGCCTTTTCATACAAATGTGCATCTAAGCATTGTCGAGCTAGGAGTTTTGAATTCATGTTTAGAGTATTATTATGTATTGCAAGCAAACATTTGGCAAATTTAACTTGACAAAGAATAATTTGTGCAGTTTTACCATGAAGTGGATCGACAAGAAAGCGTTTCCGTTCAACCCCTCCGGAAGCAAATGAAACTAAGGACATTCTAAGCATGTTGTATATATATATTTTTGTAAACAGCAACATTGTAAACACAAATGTTGCTGCGCTTGCTGCCTTGGTATATTTTTTGTGATGTAAAACTAATTAGCCTCTTGTATATTTTTTGTGATGTATGTATAAAACTTTCATATCTCTTTTGGCAAGTTTGTTGGGAACTTGTTCATGGAAGTTTAGTTGGATGTTGGGAACTTGTATATATAATATGGCAGGAAGCTGTGATGTTGGGATATATGTTGGGAACTTGGATGTTGGATGTTGGATGTTCCCAACTTGTATATAGTTGGATGTTGGGAACTTGTATATCAGGAAGCTGTGATGTTGGAAGGGAGGGGGGGGGAACCTATAGCCGCGGTTAGAAAACGCGGCTATAGGTTGTTCAAATGTAGCTGAAAAAGCCACGATTTCTGTAGAAACGCAGCTATGGCCGCGTTTTAAACACCCTATGGCCGTGGTTATAAAACGCAGCTATAGGTCCACATTGTAGCCGCGGCTAAAAACGGGCTCAAGGTGGACCTAAAGCCGCGTTTTGCAAACGCGGCTATAGGTCCATAGCCGTAGCCACGTTTATAAACGTGGCTCAAGCCAGATCTATGGCCGCGTTTTAGAAAAACGCGGCCATAGGCCTAGAAGGCCGAATACATCTTACCAAGGGAAAAACGCGGCTTCAGGTATTACCTTTGGCCGCGTTTTTGTAAAACGCGACTATAGGGATAACCTATGGCCGCGTTTTTGAAAAACGCGGCCGTAGGTCTGTTGCTGCAGTGCTTACGCACGCGGCTATATGAAACACGGCCACAGGCTATAGCCGCGTTTTTTAACCGCAGCTATAGACCCCTTTTTTGTAGTGGATGAAGGTGTTTGATATTTGGTTGTTTATAATTATGACAGTCTGAAACAAACTAGTTTCCCTAAATTAATGACTTGTGAACTTATTGTGAAAGTCGAATCCAGAAATCCAGGAAATTAGGCCAAAATCTTCTCTATTAGTTGCCTTTTTTTTTTTTAATCTCTATTTATATTGCTAATACTTTATCTTTGTTTGAAGTTCAAGGACATCGAACTGAATGTTATCCAAATTTGGTGCAAAAGTTGGCGAGTCAAACAAGTTTTAACTTTCCAATCCTCTCTTCACAACTATATTAGGGGCGGAGCCAAGAATTTTGATTTGGAAGAGCCAAATTACATATTCATACATACATACATTTACACAACTACATAGATTGATGCATGTGTGTGTGTGTGTATATATATATATCCAAGCAAAAATTGCTTTTTAAGTATTGTCACCCCTTAAAAATACATATTCTCAGCGTAGTTTTTTCCATTTAACATTTTCTGACAAAATCAATGATTGACAAACAATTTGAAACTTAAAAACAACAATGAAAAAAGTAGTCCCAAATTAAATAAAATAACTCTAAGAGGAAATTTATTTTATTAAAAACTTACTATTTTAACTCAACAACCAAAACTTACCAATTAAGAGAGGAAAAAACTAAAAAGTAGTACTCTTTTTGGTTACAAGGTGGATAATTTGTTGTTATTAACAATTATTTTTTGAAACCCAACAATTAGTTGTTCAATTCTTTTTTGCAAGGGTCAATTCTTATTTTTTGGAGGGGCCAACTATTAATTTTAAGGTATAATATTTTTAAAAATTGCAAAATATATATATACATTATAAAGTTTTTTTTAAAATATTGGGGGGCCATGGCCCCCCATTGGTTAAGTGTAGCTCCGCCTCTCTATATATGCAACATAATGAGTTAGCTTCATAAGAGAGAGAGAGAGAGAGACCTTGAAAACAGAAGAAAGTCTGGTCTTGAGGTGATCAAAGGTGTTCCAGAGGTAGGGCCTCCTTTCAATATTGCATTTCACTTGAAATAATGCCATATTTGCGGCTGCCATATATTACTCTCTATGCTGCCTCAAAGTCTAGGGAGTCTATGACTTATAACTTACAACTATGCCCATATTTATACATTCACACTTTATTCGTCTCAAACTCAGTTCCGAATGCAAAGGGACAACTTATAAATTGTTGGGACAAATAGCTACATAGGTGACGAAGTAAATAATATAATAGATTCTATTCAAATAATGTACGTTGTTTTTGTGCATATATTGATAATTAATTCAACAAGGATAACGTTTTTTTATTTTCATCAAATTAAAAGAAAACAAAGAAAACTCTTCTTCTTTTTTAACAACAATATATGAGTAAACGAGATACCCATATATATACAATTATTATACATATACTAATACAATATTCGCCTGAGATCCAACCAAATGCTGGGGGATCTAGCTAGCTAAGAGTTAAACATCAGAGAGGTGGCAGTAAATAAATAGATTCTATTAAAATAATGTGGCATTATTTTATGCAGATTTGCTTGTTCAACGAGAGGAAAAAGTTTTTTTTTTTTTTTCCTTATTAACAATGATTACGAGGGAAAAAAAAAATCTTACTCACTTATTCAAGGATAAAACCAGGAATTTCTGAGGATAAGGAGACCGTACTGTAATATCGAAACATGCTAAATCTATGTATATACATATTTGTATTGTACAATGTACACACACGTATTGGTGTATATATGTACATATTTGATGATGCACAAAAATTATCAGTGAGTTGATTGTCCACAAGTGCTCCAATAATGTGCCTGAGAAACAAGAAAACCAAGAACCAACAAAGAGCACTAGTGGCGTGCCGGCCAAAGACCCTCTGAAGATTAAGTCAATGAAAGAATAATCACCAAAAACTCAACAGTGTGAGAGCTAGGAATTTTTTTTTTTATTTTCATCAAATTAAAAGAAAACAAAGAAAACTCTTCTTCTTTTTTAACAACAATATATGAGTAAACGAGATACCCATATATATACAATTATTATACATATACTAATACAATATTCGCCTGAGATCCAACCAAATGCTGGGGGATCTAGCTAGCTAAGAGTTAAACATCAGAGAGGTGGCAGTAAATAAATAGATTCTATTAAAATAATGTGGCATTATTTTATGCAGATTTGCTTGTTCAACGAGAGGAAAAAGTTTTTTTTTTTTTTTCCTTATTAACAATGATTACGAGGGAAAAAAAAAATCTTACTCACTTATTCAAGGATAAAACCAGGAATTTCTGAGGATAAGGAGACCGTACTGTAATATCGAAACATGCTAAATCTATGTATATACATATTTGTATTGTACAATGTACACACACGTATTGGTGTATATATGTACATATTTGATGATGCACAAAAATTATCAGTGAGTTGATTGTCCACAAGTGCTCCAATAATGTGCCTGAGAAACAAGAAAACCAAGAACCAACAAAGAGCACTAGTGGCGTGCCGGCCAAAGACCCTCTGAAGATTAAGTCAATGAAAGAATAATCACCAAAAACTCAACAGTGTGAGAGCTAGGAATTTTTTGTCTACCTTGAAGAGGAGGAGGTCTAGTGCTTATATAGCAATGTAGGGCCTGATCAAGATTCCTTGAATGAAGGGTCTTTCTTTATGAGGAAGGTCTTGAAGTTAAGGCTCCGAGATTTTAGGGCTCCTCTTACCATATAAAGAAGATGTGAGCACGTAGTAGGGTTAGGCATGATGTGCAAGTTATTTCCATGTAGAGACTCATGAGTGAAGAACAAGCAAAAACTAGTAGGACCCACCAAGCTCAACCGTCAGCATGGTCATTCATTTGTCGATATGGTCTTCCATCCGTTGGCATGGTCACTCCATCCGCTGGTATGTGAGTGAACATTACGCAAGGGTTTCGTGAGGCCCAACTTGTTCCTTCGTCAGCACATGTAGTCCTTCGTCATACAGTCTTTTCACATAAGCCAACCATCAGTTTAACTAGGTGATGCTTGACAGACTGCTTAGGAGGCGGACAATTGCTAGCCGAAGAACCGTGAGCGAAGTTCGTTCATGCCAACGAATGAGGAAGGTTTTACTGGACGAAAATGCCCTTATCAATATTTGTTCATGATATACGTTTGTGTTTGCATGGAAGAATAAGTGACAAATTTCTTTCTTTCTTTTTTGATAAATTACTAAACTAAAACTATTGGAAAGGTTCTTAATTCAATCTTCTTTTTGAACTTTCAAATATTGAAATTTGTAATTAGTGAAAAATCTTCATACAATATTGAAACTTAGAAGACCTAACTTTTATTTTTTTTAATTCAATATCGATTGAAAATTTCTATTGTTTTACATATACCTTATATTCTTATTTTATTAGAAAACTTTTGTTTCCTGAAAAATTCTAATCTAGCTCATGAATATTTACATTTTGCGATCACTCAAACGAGATCTTCAAAGCATAAAAAGTTATTTCGAATAATATTTACATAAGGCCTAAATGACTTTTTAAAAAATTTAGAGTCAACCTCCACCTTGTTCTACCCATTCCCTTAGTTCTACAAAGTCTACACCTACTATGGATCAAACTCTAGATTTCCACCTCTGTGACCACTAGACAATAAAATCGGTAACAATAAGAAAGTAAAAATGAAATTTATATTTTCAAATAATTTTAAGGGTTCAATATATTTGACTTTTAAATTTTAACTTAAAAATAAGGATGACCTACATAATTAATTAGGGAAAATTTTCTAAAGAAAAATATTTTTTCAAATTATAACAGGAATATTTTAACTTTTATTTGCAACTTATAAAAAATTTATGTATCAAATCTTCTAAGATTGTGATCACCTAAACCTAAGTTAGGTGTAACCGTAGTTAGTCATATATATATATATATATATATGCATATTATAAACCTCAAATTGGCAAATAATACTAAAACTCTCATAAGCATTTTAAGATTAGTGTCATAATTTTATTATTACTAGCTCGTATCCTTTTATATATATGCATGGACACATTTTTAATAGTAATAATCAATATGTATTGATCAGTTATTGTCTTGGAAAAAGAGTTGCACCAAACACTCTCAAATAATATAAGGGTGGCGCTTGTGTTCAATAGCTAGTTCCACTAGACATATTGCGATGCGAACACATACCCAATCTTGGACACGTGTTTATATCCCAACGTGTCCAGTGAAACTGACCACTTAACGCAAGCCGTTCCCATAATATAATTAGGCTAAATATTTTCTTATACTCATTTTACCTACAGTGTTTTACACAATATTCACAATTACATGCATTAATGTATATATTTTAAAAAACACAAAAAGTCATGTTCACATTTAAAACAATAAAAATGGATGTGAAATAATGATTTGAAAGAATCATTATCCTTATAATTAAAAGATTGTAATTATTTTGAATGAAAATTTTAATATTTAGTTACAATTATGTTCTTGTATAAATCTTTCTCAAAAAAAAAAAAAAAAAGCCAAGAAAATATTTTATTTATGCTACAATTACATTAATATGAAATGTTTCAAATCTAAATTTAATAATACCAATGTCAATTATGAATTACATAAATATCCTTGCATCGTCAATTGTGAACTACATAAATATCCTTACATCGAAGATGCGAATGCTCCATTTTAGTAAGAAAAAGGAATATTTGTAATTTTGTAGAACTACATATGTAGATATATTTCCTATTCGAGTTCTTTTTGCTCTCGTGATACGATGACTTTTTTTAATTTTTACTATTTCTTTATAGTTAAAATTTAGTTATTACGAAAAACCTAATAAAAAGAGACCTAGCTTTTCTAGAACATAATATTTTTAACAGATTTTTTCATTGAATTGTTCGCTTTAGTTGATGATAGGTTATTTTTTTAAAGGAACTTGGATTAGTTTCAAATTTTCAAATTTGTTAGAGGTCATTTTAAAGAACAGGGCATATAATTAAAGTTAAAGTTAACTAGCTTAATCTTTGGTTGCTTTCAATTTAGTTATTTAGTACAGCTATTGGATTAATTGGTTTAGCATCCATCAATCTCTATAGCCAATGGATATTTAACCAGAACCAATATAATCAGGATTGAGTTAGGTACGGAATAAGACAGATTGGCTGTTCCAAAATAAAGGTATCATTGCTCGTGAGATTCTCAGTTCCAAACACACCTATTGTCTGGCAGAACCTGTTTTTGGTCGCATTGAAAGCTTGGAAGGCCATGCGAATATTCCTGTTTCAATATGTATATATTTTCCTTTTTCATGCATAAAAACAAGGAGTCCCTTTTAGAATTTATGTTTCATAGGCATTTCTAATTTTGTACCAAGCAACAAGTCAAACACAAGTTAGAGTAAGAGAAAAAGGGGAACATGGAAACAGCGAATAAGCTGGGCCAGATTAATTCTTCACATAAAGTATTATACTACAATGTGTAATGGCGTTAATAATACTAGCTCAAAGGTATATTTTCATCAGGTCAGCATCCCAAACTTAGCGAGGGTAAGCTTAAAAAATGGCACCAGCAACACTTCAACCAATGGGATTGTACTACTTCCCATAAAGATTGTACAAAACTCCCAATTTTACCAACTCTAGAAGAGGCGATGGGTAGGAAACTTATACCACACCCCCCACACACACCCCCACCCTATCACACAAGGCCTGACCTCTATAAAAGTAAAAACTACTTACAGTAACATTCAAAATCAACCAGCTTTACTCAAGTCACCGGCAATTTGTGGTTGCAAGTTCCTTCTAAGCACAGTAGACATCTTAGCAGTAGCAGCACGCCCTCGTTCAAGACAGTTAAGATAATCATCCACTGGAACAGTTTTTAAACAAGAACCAAATTAGATTAAGAATCAGAACTCCAGAACCCATATAAAGACACATTTAAACTAATGAGAAAGACAAAAACATCCTCTAACCCAGTCAAAGTTTCCACTTGCATGTCATATAGAAGACCAAATATGAAGAGCAGTTGCTAACTTTTTTTATTTTTTGATAAGAGCAGTTGATAATTTAGGTGATAATTCACAAATATGCCAACCTTTATTAAGCTAGGAGGATAATAACACACAAATTTGATCCAGGATTAGAAGTGTCAATACTAATAACAGTAAAGCCAATCTTCCAATGGACTTGCCTTCCCAGGAAGACCATTTATATGGTCAACTAGAGAACAGCTCTTTTACAATTACTAGATGCCCATGGGATGCAAGGCTTATATGTAAATAAAATGAAATGAAATTTATTTTAACTTACTTGTAACTTTTTACTTTTGTTAATAGAATTTTAGTTTAAGTAAAAATTACTTGAGAGTTTTTAGTATTAGAATTTTATGTAAAGTAAACTATTGGCAATAGAGTTTACTCTACGGTAAGCTATGTTAATAATTAATGAGAGACTTGTCACAAAACAAATATACCCAACTTTTATTATATAATATATTTCTTTCTGCCATATCTATAATAGCAGGTTGGCAACACCTACAACCAAAAAGGAAACCAAGTTTTTAGTGGTTTAATGCCTATTGCCCTATTGCTGACAGAAACCATGAGAAGCTGTTGGGTATTCAGAATGAAGCACTCCATCCAAGAAATTAAATTAATCGATTGATCAGGATGGGAAATTGCACCTGCCAGTCAATTGGAACAAATGCCCACTTAACCTCGAAACATTAATTATTGAAACTTAATTAAGGAGCCATTAAAAACTAAGGGTAAAGAAACAACGAGCTTATTGCAAAGACACTAACGAAATATTGAATACAGATGATATTTGTTTTCTTTATTTAATAATGTAGGGAACCTTTCTAAAGAAGAACCCTTTGGACTCCCTCTAGCTAATAAAACCAACAGGCAACTAACCCCACCTGCCAGAATCATTTGCCAGGTAATCCAGGGGCATTCAACCTAACAAGCTAAGCAGATTATGCTCATGCCCAGAAGCTGAATACGTATGATGAATGACAAACAAATGTTTGAGATTAAGAGATGAAACAATTAAATTGTGATAATACCTGACATTGCACCCTGGGTACCAGATGTTATAACCCCATGTTCCATTGGTTCACCTTGTACCTTTAATGATCCCTCTGGGCGAACTGAGAGAATCGAGTTTGGAAAGACCAAATACGCATATGCTTTCATACTCTGCAAAAATTTCAGACAATGTTAGGCTTAATACTTCTTAAGTATAAACCAAAGCAACCTGACATTTTCATCCTCAAAATATCTACCCTTTAAGCCTTAGAGCATTAAAAAAAAAAGTTACATTTCTTTTTGAATGGGTACATTTCTTATCACAATGGAAAACTACAACAGTGCAATCATATTACATATGACTACACTCACGAGGTAATGAGTTTTCTCCTTTTCAGGTTAAGAAATTCAAAACGCTTTGGAGTCTTATCCAGACTGTAGTATAAAAAAAGTGTATTTAAGTATGTCATTTCACTTAATATCATGCACAACCATAAGAAATACTAAAATGTAAAAGAAGAAAAGTACAGTGACCTGCTCTTCTAGCTTGGTGGGGTCCAGTATGATGTATCCACTATCTGCCAAACAACAACAGATTGCAACTGCAAAGAAAAGTTTGAAACAGTCAGTACACACCATCAAACAGAAATATGGAAGTTAACCATTACTCTTAATTACCAGCAAGATGCTTCAGTGGAATTCCAGCATCTACAAGAGCAGCACATGCCGCATTGATGGCACATGGGAGAAGCTATACAACAAATTTAGTAAAGGAGTTTTTTACCACATTGACATATAAAATAAGAATACAAAGAATAAGATGAGGGATGAGAAGCTGGCAAATTTTACAAGGCATTGGTCAGTATTCTTTTTTTCCTTTTCCTTTCATAAGTGCCTAGAACAGGATAATTGATGTCTCAAGGTAAAAATAGTTAATTCCTTCTGTACCTCCACAGCACTAAAAGGGTACGAGTCAACCCTTTGAAAAGTGTCAACGCAATTGCATTTGTGTACTTGTTATGAAAGACACCAGTCATTACCAAAAACAAATAAACATAGACAAACTCTTCCAGGGAATTTTTTTTTTAAAAAAAATTATACATTATGTTATGCTTCCAGTTTATTAACGTAAGGTACACTTTTTAAAAAAAAATTGAAAGAATACTCATAAAATTTCCAATAGTTGGGGGTGGGGGAATATAATCCTTGGATGTCTCCATTAGAAACACCAAGAAGTGCCTATTGAGCTACAAGACTCTTAGCCATAACTAAAGGGATCAAATCCAAGGGACATCCAAACACATCCTCACTAATGAATTCCTAAGTATGAATTATTAAAAACTAAGAGCACAAATTTTAAAACGTTATAAGAGCAGCTCTATCAACTCAGATGAAATGTCTTCAATGTAGGACAAAAAATAAAATAAAAGGTTAAAAGCAAAAAGAAAATAGCCCCTTGATGTAAATCTTATGAGGATTTTAAAGCATAAAAACCAACATTTGTAGAGCACAAGTTCAGCAAAGGTTAGCAAAGAATTGCATGGTGGGTCTTAAACCCATGACCTCAGCCTCCACGTTGCTCTTACAAGGGAAGGAGATGCTATCTGAGCTAGGACTCATTAGCAGCCCACTAGAACTGCTATGACTATTACATCAAAGACACATAACCGTGAAGGATACAGCCCCATCGTCATTGATAACCTGCAACAGAAACATTTTATCAGGAGATGCATGAACCTATTTATTATATAAAAACTTATTAATAGCTTTAAAATAATATGCATCAACACCTAAGGCAAATGAAGAATTATGTGCCCTCTCAGTTATGAGCTACAAAAGACAATTTAAGAGATAAATATGCTTGCCAATGCCATGCTGTCAAAGGTGAAAGATGACCTCAAGGTGCCAAGTCCTTATGTCACTTAAGGAGTGCAGCACTAATAATGCACCAGCCACTCACCTCAAGAGTCTGGGACTTATGCAAGGCACTCGCCTTTAGCACTTGGGACATTATGAAAGGCCTCACCTTGACACTCGCCTTCAGTGCCAGGGACATTATGCAAAAGGCTCTCACCTAAGAGCTGTTTGGGGGTGTTCATGGTGACTATGCAAAACAATTGGGAAAATATTTGGTGGCTTGGGTGTTATGCTACCGGTTGGAGCCTTTAAGTGTGGGTATTTTGAGTTCTAACTCTATTGGGTGTGATATAGGTTAGGTGTGAAGCAGTCACAGCAGGACTGGGCTGGGATAAAGGAGGGAGGAGAGGATACCATCTAAGAGGAGAAGGCAATGCTACTATCAAGAGTATTGACAGAGGTAATACTCATGGTTGACCCTTTTTTTAGTTGGGGTGTTGACAATTGGGTTTGAGAGATTTCGGATCAAGTTCTGCGTTGGTTGGTGTGGTTAAGTGGGAGAGTTCTGTTGGGACTTGGGATACTTTACAAATCTCGCTGAAGATGTTGGTGGGCATACGTTTGTTGTGGGTCTCAACCATGGTGGGCAGCAAAATAAGAAAAGAAGATATAAGGAAGAAAATAAAAGACAGAATTTAAAAATAAAAAATACTAGTGCCGCTTCAGTTAAAAAGTCCACAACAACAATCTAGTCAGCATGCCATTAATCACATATGCAAATAATTGCAGAAGTAATGGAGGGTCTAAATTATCACATTTTAAATATCAGAGGAACCAAAATCAAATTTACCCCAATTTTCAAGCACCAAATCGTAAAACTAGAATTTACCCTAAAATTTATATGAAACAAACAAATATAAAATGTACAAGATGACAGCATCAAGCTCACCTAGTCAAACTAGAGTCTGTAAGTTGCATGACTAATAGGGGAAAAGCTAAAGCAACATAACATCAAAGATAAAGACAGAAAAATTGTCCACTTGAACCAAAACTATTACCTGAACTATAACTGATGTTGTGGTATTTGGATTGATATTCAAAATGCAAATGCTTTGCAAGGTCCTCTTCACTATCATCTCATACTCCCTTTCCAATTTTCCTGAACCACAGAGAAATTTTTTTACACGTTGAATAGCATGAGTCAAATAAGCCAGAGTTATAGTTCATATAAAACCCATAATCCACTCAAAAGACAACACATTCCTATCTTACGAAGTGACAAGCCCAAAGCTACAGTTAGATGCAATTCACAGAGTAGAAGCATATCAACTGTGAAATTTTCTTGGTTTCATGTGGATTAACTAGCTTCAAGCAAGGTTATTTAGCACCAATAAAATGCTAAACTAAATTCCTGCATTAATTTTCCAAATACATATATCCCAAATCCTATCAAATACTATACATGTTGAGAAAACAAACCACTAATGATTTCATGGGATCTGTTAAAATGGCACATTTTGAAACTTTGGTTATAAGATTCCATGAGGAATCCAAGTAAGAATCTATAGAAGTATCTTCATTCATTGCAATAGAAAACAATTCTGGATACAATTCTTTCAAATTCTCACACCATATACCATGAAAAAAAATTGCACTCTACTGTCATCCCCGACCACAAAACTAATGTTTTTCACAAATCTATCCCAAGTCGCCCTTACTAACCCCATTGCAATAGTAGGCATATTATATTGTAATAGGTAAACATAGACCATATAATAGTTGGGCTATAAAAACAGATACAGAACTCACCAATCTGCCCTGACTTAGGCTTCCAAATAACTTCAATGCAAGCCTTCTCAGGGTTTTCATTCTTCTTCGTTCCGGCTTTTGGTCCATACACTGCAACAAGAACTTTGGTATCCCCTAAAAACAAAAACAAAAACAAAAAAATACCCACCAATCCAAAGTGGCAAACTAAGATAAGCAATAAAATAAAGAACTGGAATGAGAAGATAAACAAATGCCCTCGAAAAGAAAAGCCAAACAAAAGTTTAGGGGGGAAAATTTTTACCTTGAGTCCAACTGGCAGAGCCATGAGCACGGTTGAGGATATTGCGGGAACAAGCAAGGGGTCTCAACTGGTTTGCTTTACGGCCATCTAATCTATCTATTTCCATTGTCTAATCTTCCACAGCTAAAACCAACAATTTCTTCAACAGGAAAAAAATATCGTCAAAATTTTACAAGAAAGAAAAAAAGTAGAGAGTCGCCAACAACACAATGCAAAACTTAGAGAGGGTTCATGGTGACAGAGAGAGTGCAGGTGATGTTCTTACAGTGAATGCCCAGAGAGAGTGTTGTCTTCTTCACGCCGCTAGGTTGAGGAGATGTTACCGTGTGTGTGTGAGCGAGAGAGAGAGACGTGAGAGTGAGAGGGTCTGAGGGAGCTTGAATTCGATGGCTATGGTTGGGAATTGGGTTGGGTTGGGTTGGGTTGGGTCAGGTAAGACTGCAAGCTATGGAATTCGGTTTTGCTGACCTAAAAACCCAGCCCAAGCCACAATATCTGAAAATTAATTTCAGAATTTGCATGTACATTCAACATGCATAACTTTTCAAATAATTAGTATAATTTTTTAAACTTAGGGTCCATTTAGATATCACTGAAAACTGAAAACTAAAAATATTGTAACAAAACAATTTTTAAATGTGTAAGTAGGACCCATTTTTAATGAAAAAGTTTCTGAATAAAGTACTTGCGGGTCTTGTGAACAGTACATGGGACCCATTGGAAAGCATAATCTACTCTTCTAAAAAAATAAAACAAAACAAAACAAAATGTGAAACGTAGACGCTATGCACAGACTCAGTATCCAAACATGTACTTAGACTTAGTTTAGATAGCATTTTTCAGTGGGCGTTGCGCGTTTACATTTAATTTTTGTAGGTCCCGTGCACTGTTCACAAGACCCACAAGTACGGAATTCATTTTAAAACTGGGTCTCATGATACTATTCACACATTTAAAAATTATTTTACTATAGTGTTTTCAATTTTCATTAATTCATTTATTAAGTTTTTAAATTAAAAAACTCCTAAAAAACTAAAACAAAAATATTTCTCAAAATTTGTCGATAGACTGTGCCAAAGGTGGCCACCAATCTTGAGGAGACGAAGCAGTGGATCACACCGGTGTAAGTATAAATCATTTACAATTTACCACTTCGACTTTTGTTTTTTTCTTGGATAAATTGCAATTTACACCAATAAAGTTTGGAAATATTTGGATTTTACATTTTAGAGTTTCAAATTTTGACTTTTTACCTCGTGAAATTTGAGAGTGTTTGGATTTTACACCATGACATTTCAAAATTTGGATTTTACCTCGTAAATTTTAGTTGTGTTTGGATTTTACTTTCTAAAGTTTGAGAGTGTTTGAATTTTACACCCTAAAATTTCATAATTTTGAGTGTAAAATCCAAACACCCATAAACTTTAGGAGGTAAAATCTAAATTCTGAAACTCCAAGGGTGTAAAATTCAAACACTCCCAAACTTCAGGAGAAAAATCCAAATTCTGAAACTTCAGAATGTAAAATCTAAACACCCCCAAACTTTAGGGGTGTAATTTGCAATTTACCATTTCTTCTTTATATTAACATTTGTTATTATTTGTGGGTTCCAGTTAACTCAACTAGTAAAGTCTATAATAGTTGAATAAGAGATTTGAGGTTCAATCCTCGCCTACACCAAAAAACGACTGGAGTCTTGGTCTGATAATAAAAAGTTATCATCAAGAGCGGACGACATAAGTTGAAACTGTCTCATAAAACATTTGTTATTATCTCTTTGGAAACGAACCTTTTGTTTCATCTCACACTATGATGTGGCTTCCATGGTTGGATTAATTTATAGGTAATACAGAACGAAGCTTTCGCAGTGCTGTGTTTGTTTCAAGGTGGAGAGCAAAGCACTTATTCTTCAGTATATGTGGACAAAGTTTGGCAACAAACACTCCGCTTGATTTTTTTTTTTTTTTTAATTGTATATGGATTTTGACAAATCTACTATTGGATTACGTTTTATTCTAAATTCTTCCTTGTAAAATTTTTAGATGATTAAAGATCAAAGTCTTAATATATATATATAATAACTATATTATCAATTAAATGTTTAAATCTCAAGTTTTTGTATTCTAAAATTATGTATAAAAAATAAATTTATGAATTGAATAGTAAATAATATTGTCAATTTAGCTACAAGGCCTTTGGCAATTTGACATATATATTAAGAACATTTATATTTTCAAAATATGTAATCATATTAATTTTTTGAGTGGGAGTTGTAGTCATAAGTTACAACCAAGTTTATAACTAAAATTTTTTCAAATAATAGGAGAAATTGTTTTTCCCTGATCTATTTTATTCAACAAAAAATTGAAATTGAAGTAAAATTAAAGGACTGAATTTAATCTGTAGTGGTCCGAGAACCGAGAAAGGGATCGTTGAGCTGTTAGTATGATTATTGAGGCATCATAAACCTGAAGAGGGAATCCATCTGAGGAGAGGAGGAAAAGAGACAAAAGACTTTTGGGAGCTCCGATGGGAAAGGACAGGATGTGTAGAGAGAATCATGGGGGGTAGGAGAAGTTTTCAGTGAGAATTAGCTTACTACCTCCAAATTAAATGGTTGGCAACAACTTCATCAACTGTATTGATGAGGAAGTAACCTAAACAATGAATTTCATAGCTAAGCAGCTTCTTCTACCACTTTCATCAAAAGTTTAAGGGGGTAGGTGTCAGGATGAGAATTTGGGTAGGTGGAGATGAGGGGTCAATATTTGAAGTGCTAAGAAGTATATAAGGAAAGGGAAATTCCAGATGATTAAAAAAAAAAAAAAAAAAAAAAAAAAAATTATATATATATATATATATATGTTGAGAATATAAACATGTACTAAAGTTTAAAAACGCATTTCTAAAATTAATATTATGGGGTCGAGTCAACCTTAATTGGGGTAGACTAACGTTGTAATTAATAGGGGCCGGCTTGTGTCCAGTGAAAATTTTCACTGGACACAAGCCCTACCCTAATTAATATTTTTGTGGGAATGAAGAGATATCTCACAATGAGAAATCCAAGGAGACCAAACTCATAAACAAGATGGTAGAGATGATACAAAGACCCAAAAATGTAACATATAAGACTACCCTTTAGGGTATATTTATTTGGAGAGATTTTAGAGATGGTGGAAAATTGAGGAGACAAAAGTAGATCGAGTGAGTGTTTGGATTCAGAGGTTTAACGTCTACATTTTGAGTTTTCACATTTCCTTTTTTTTTTTTTTTTCTTTTTTTACTAGAAGTTGGTTTCCCGTGGGACATAGACTTGCCAGTGGGTCCTATGCACTATGCAAGGGGCCCACTAGCACATTGAACATCCACACATTGGTCTGAAATGGCACTGTTAGTGGGTCCCGTGCACTATTCACGAGACCCACAAACATTTTTTTACCAAAACTTTAATTAAAAATGAGTCTCATAACACTATTTACACTTTTAAAAATTATTTTGCTACAGTATTTTCAGTTTTCAATTTTCAATTTTCAGCAAAATAAGCAATATCCAAACGGACCTAGAAAGTAGTTTTAGTGGATATTTGATTAGGAGGAAGAGAGAAAAAAAAAAGGTGGTGGACTCGGGTGCTTTCTCCTCAAGCCTACCAAAATGTCTATACACAATTTTTTTTTAATAAAAAAAATTTGTTACTTTTTTATTTTATTTAATGGAGACATAATAGTAAATTTATACTAATTTTATTTTCCATTCTCTCATTTTTCTTTTCAAACAAATAAATAAGTTTTTTCTCTTTATTTTTTATTTTCAAAAATAATTTTCTATTTTTGAGACTAAAAAACTTATTTGGCAACTCAAAATGGATAGAAAACAAAAACTATTCTCAAAACTCAATTTGTGAAAGAAATTGAAAACATGTAAGACGTTGTTTTCAGTTTCTAATTTTTAAAAGTCAATGAAAACGCATATTTGATTTAATGAATCTGTCTCATTTAATGAGTTAGTATTAGAGTTTAAATCTTCGAAATAACATATTTTAGTATTATTTATTTTTTCCATAAAAAAACCTATCTTTTTAATTTCAAATAACCAAACATTTTATTTGATTTCAAAAATACAAGAAAATTGTTCTTTCCTTATATTCCCAAAAACAAGTTTTTGAAAATAAAATACAAAAATTGTAACCAAGCTTAACCTATATTTCTTTTATCCTCCCACTTTTCTATTTCCTCCTTATTTTCTATCCTCTCACTTTTCTACTCCTTAAACAAAACAGACCCTTAAGCACACACTTGTTGGTAGCGCACCCCTTATACCATGGGGTTCTCCTCTATTTATACTAATGTAAGAGCATCCACATCCGGATGCTATATCTCATTTTATTTTACCATCTCAAAAAGCTACTTTATCTATTATACCATACCATTTTACAATACACCCAACATTCCAAAACTCTATATCTCATCCTTTTATTAAAATATTATTTTTTTAATCTTTCTTTATTATTACTTTTCCAACCATCATTTTTTTGTTTTTTTTTATAAACAACTGGCAGTTGATACAAGAATCTGTTTTTCATTTCTAAAGTAGGCCATTTGGGCAAACGTTTAATATAGAACAAGAAGACAATGAGAACAAAGAATTGGAAAGAAAAGGAAAAGGGGGAAGGGGGAAAGGGAGAAACTAAGAACTGCCAAAGAACCTGTATAGAGAAGACTAAACAATAATAACAATTTCTATGATTTTAAAATCAAAACTGAACCCGAATGGTATGTCCAGAAGGGTTCACCATGTTTCTCATCCCAAGTGGTAATTCTGTGCGCTTCCTCAGGTGGTACCAAACAGCCACATTCCTCACTTTGCAAAAATTAACTAATCAATCTTCACTGATGAGTAGATAAGCCTTGTGAACCAGAAGCATGCATAGAAACCAATTGTACCAGTCAGCACGAAAAATGAGTATGAGGCAATCAGCATGTAGCCAAATTCAACTATTCTATTTTTTCAAATTCATCCAGTCCAACGGTTGGAAATCCTCAACAACCTGCCAAATTTTTTTTCTTTTCAATTTCTTTCCAACACACACACACACACACAACACCTGCCGTCACACACACACACAGACACAGAACCTGCCAATTCCTTTCCCACACACACACTGCCAAATTTTTTTTCTTTTCAATTTCTTTCCAACACACACACACACACACACAACCTGCCGTCACACACACACACACACACAGACACAAAACCTGCCAATTCCTTTACCACACACACACTGCCAAATTTTTTTTCTTTTCAATTTCTTTCCAACACACACACACACACACACACAACCTGCCAATTTCTTCTTTCCAACACACACACACACACACACACACACACACACACACAGCCTGGCAATTTCTTTCCAACACACACATCCTGCCAGTCTTTTTTCTTTTCAATTTCTTTCCAACTATTTCAACAACCACAGAACCTGCCAATTTCTTTCCAACTATTTCAACAACCACGCACAGAGAACCTGCCAATTTTTCGTTTTTTTTTTAGAAAGAACTTGTCAAATATCAAACTTGCTAACTTTAAAAATTCACATACATACATATAAATGCAACCTGCCAAATATCAATGTACTCAACCTGCCAACTTAAAAAATCTACATACATATATATACATACAACCTGCCAATTTTTAAAATCCACATACATATATATATACATACAACCTATCAAATATCAATGTACTCAACCTATCAACTTTTATAATCCACATACATATATATAGATACAATCCATATACATAACTATAAATACAATCCACATACATAGCTATCAATGTTGTCTTTAGAAGACTTGTACATATATCAAATTACAATAAAACCCCATATGCATAACTCACACACTTAAGTTCCTACAACTCTCCTTATAATTGCCATAAATGTTCAATGAGGTGTAATTGGAGTTGAGAATGAATATTTTGATCTCGAATACATTGATGGGTTTCAATGAACTCCGTAAATTTATTTGTGTTCTCCCGTGACAGTTGTATAGTAGGATTGTCATCAATTTGCTCATAATCTTCTTCCACCGCTTCATTTACATCTCGCTCATCCTCAATGATCATGTTATGAAGAATTACGCATGCTTTCATGATGTCTTGGAGCGTTTCATTATAGAAAAATCTTGCAGGCCCAGGCACAATTGCGAATCTTGCTTGAAGCACTCCAAATGCACGCTCTACATCCTTTCTATTCGCCTCTTGAGCTTTTGCAAATACTTTTTTCTTATGTCCTCGTGGAGATGGAATTGTTTTAACAAATGTTGACCACTTCGGATATATGCCATCGGCAAGGTAGTATCCCATTGTATACTCATGGCCATTGATTGAGTAATTAACTGCAGGAGCACGTCCTTGTTCGAGCTCAGAAAATATAGAAGATCTTTCTAATACATTAATGTCATTATTTGACCCAGGTAATCCAAAAAATGCATGCCATATCCAAAGATCATATGATGTCATAGCTTCCAAAACAATGGTTGACTCACGAATGTGACCAGAGTACTGACCTTTCCATGCAGTCGGACAATTTTTCCATTTCCAATGCATGCAATCAATGCTCCCTAGCATCCTTGGAAATCCACGTTTTTCCCCATTGACTAAAAGTCTAGCAATGTCTTCGTTGTTTGGAGACATCAAGTATTCCTTAGAGAAAATATCAACCACCGCTTTAACAAATTTTTTCATACTTTCTATTGCAGTGGATTCTCCAATCCGCACATACTCATCCATAAAATCAGCTGCCACTCCATACGCAAGCATCCTAAGTGCAGCTGTTATCTTTTGAAGAGAAGATAAACCGAGCCTTTGGGCATTATCTCTCTTTTGGATAAAGTAAGGTTCATAAGTTTCCACTACAGATTGAATACGGAGAAAAAGAGACCGACTCATCCGAAATCTCCTCCGAAATAAATTAGGAGGATATATTGGTGTGTCGGCAAAGTAGTCGAGATAAAGTCTTTTATGGCCTGCCAAACGATCACGTTCAATATACCGACGACGTTTACGTTGTGATGTTGAACCCTTAAGAACTCGCCTCATTATCTCATCCTCGTCTGAGTCGTCAAGAAGCAATTTGCGAAGCCTAGAGCGACCCATAGAAACAACCTTGAAGACAAAAGTGTTAGGAAATTATCACAATTATTGCAAAGCAAGCAAAGATTACATTATAGAATGGGATTGAATTTGAGAGATAGGCAACAGTCTCTTTCTCTGCCTGTGGCTATGGCTAATAGGCTTAATTCCACTTTGTCTTTGCCTTTTGGGATGCCCTCTTGGGAGAGTAATATACGTCTTCAAGCTCAAGGTAATAACAGTGTCTCTCTTTCTCTCTCTTTCTCTTTCTCTCTCTCTCTCTCTCTCTCTCTACTCTGTCTACTCTTTAGAAAACTCTCTCCACTACGCCTTTTTTTCCATTGCATTTCTTTCCTCACAAACAACAATACCCACATTCTCATTCATTCATTCATTCACTCACTCACTCACTCACTCTTTCTCTCTCATAATATGGCTAAATTCATCAGTGTGGTCCTTGTTTTCTTAATTGTGTTTGGTGCACTTGTTTCATGTTTAGATGGTAGAAGGCTCTTAGATGTGAAGGAAACCAAGAAGAGAGTCTATTCTTTGACTGACAGTTTGTTTCTTAGTGCCCTTCTTAAGGGTACAGTACCATCTTCAACCCCTAGCAAGAAAGGTCATGCTGTGGAGGTTATGATTCTTAGTGTATTATTTCTAATTGATATGAGTGCCTGCTTCTTGACCAAAGATTAAAAACATTCAAAATATAGTCCAAACTAGCTGTTGAGTTTTAGGAAAGGTGAGCATGTTGGTGATTTATAATATTTAAATTCATTTCATTAAATGGGAAAAATTTTCTCTCTACTATTTAACTTTAATCATAAAATCAAAATATTTTACATGAATGTGACATTTTTCATCAAAAAGTGAGTTGATCTGAAATTATTAGAGGGTTACACCCTTAATATTGGATTGTGGGTACCCTATAATTAACTTTAATTGGGTAGCCCTATCAATGTTTGGCAACTGAATTAAAATAAAATAAAACTAGACAAGGATTTGATCTTCCTACCTTAGATTGAGAAGTTGAGGCCTCATCATATTGTTTCAAGAGTTTGGGTGGAACAAAATTGTCAAAAAAATGATGTATAAAGATACTCACAAAGAAAGCAAAAAAGAATTAATAGAGAAAAACTCACCACCCCAGCAAAAGCCTGCAGCCCCAACTAAAGAAGCACCTTTAGTTTTCAAAGTTTCAATTATTGGCTTTGCCTCCTCAAATCCTTTATCCTATAGAAATAATTATGATACTATTAGTGCAAACTGAAAATTGCATAACAATTAGTAGAAAACTGCAATATTAGGGTCAGTGGGTCACCAATTTTAACCAAGGTCACAAAAGGTGGACACAGCCAGCTAGTTCAATAATTTATGAAGGGTCACTGTGAAGGGTAGAAAACTTCAATAATTTATGAAGGGACACAGCCAGTCAGTGGGTCACCAATTTATGAAGTATGTAGCAATACATTCAAGTTTCACAAAAGGGTCACTGTAACATGAAGTATAGTTATCCCCTACATCAAAACATTTTAGTACATGAATGTTCATTGAATTGCAATATTCATTCATGTACTAAAATATTAATCAAGAAATTGAAACACTGGCTTAGTTAATCAATCTTATTATAAACAAAAATACATCATCAAACATAGGAAGGACATAAGTTTTTCATATAAGCAAAAATGATGTAATTACATAAGTGGCACAACCTACTGCCAATTGATCAAGTTGGAACAATACATCATCTACATGTTCCAAACCTACGCTTAAAATAAGCCACTACCAAAATAAGGTTGAAACAAAATATCATCTACATATGCCAAACCCCAACCCATATATAATTTACTACCAAAATATAGTTATGACAAGACATCATCTCCTTGGGTCAAACCCAACTATTTACCCTAATTGTTGTCTTGCAAGGATTTGATCCTTGAGTTTTTCAAAATAAAGTCTTTCTTTGTCATTCATGCCACTTGTATCCAAGGTCATTATTCTTCCCTCCTCCCTAATAGTTTCAAGACAAAGCCTTTCATTTTCAATATCAACTCTATGCATCTCCCTACTAGTTTCAAGACGAAGCCTTTCCTTTTCAATATCAGCTCTT
>NW_027069572.1:1316423-1351971 GCF_002906115.3 Quercus suber
TGGAGTTCACTTTAAAAGAACAGATAAATAACACCAAGAAAAGAAATGACCTCAGCTAATGGCACAACAATGATGGAGATCATAGTATCAATTCTTGGGGGTGAGGTCATTCCAAAGCTATTACCAATTTTACCATAAGAAAAACTATAAATTGATACGGTAATAAATGCAATTGGAGTTACATCAATAATATAATAAAGAAATTTGTTAATTTTAGTTTCAATATTTAAAAGTTGACAGCACCATTTTGTAATACTTAAATGGTAAAGTCAAATTTGCTGGAACAGCACCCGATATGTGTGGCACTCATAATATATAGAGTCACGCAATCCGCTTGAAAATTTGAAAGAAGGGCAAGGATTGGATAAGGTCTTAAAGTGGTTCTCTTTTTTTGTTTGTTTGTTTGTTTGTTTTTTTTTTTTTTTTTTTTCACCACAAACTCTAGTTTGTGGTTCTCATCTCATGCATTTTAATATTCACAGAATAAAGCAAGAGGCAGAACTTAGTAATCCACAACTACAAACCAAAACTATAGTTCATAGTATCACTAATCAAACATGCATGTTGGAGAAAACTCAATGTCAAAAACATTCTTAAACCCCAAAAGGTATATACCCTTTTTGTCGAATGTTGAATACAGATTTTTCTAACCACCTAAATTTTATCGGTTCCATTAATGCAAACATTCATTATCAGCAGCTATTTACAAAAAAACACAGATTAAAAACGTACCAGGCTTTAGAGGCCAAGACTTGAGGCGGCAGAGACTATGAACAAAAAGAGAAAGAGAGAAGAGGTGAAGAAAGACTCCAAATGGTCTTCAAGCACGATTCTAAAATCTTCCCTATCAAGTTCACATAACCAATTATCAATGAAGCAAAAGAATACACATGCTGTAAAGATAATAATTATCTGATATATTTGCAAAAACCAAACCAATCTGATTTGGGACTTATCATTTATAGAGTTGTACAGCTATATGAAATTCAAATACAAGAAGTTCAAAATACAAATAACTCTACCCTATCATATCTCAATCTAATCTCTGTTACAATTCAAATCAAGTGTTGAAGTATCTATCTACAGCTGCCACACAGATCAGATTTAAATTTGAATTTTATGCAGCTATGTTACAGCTACACGGCAGCATTATGCAGCAGCTATTTTGCAGGTAACACACAGCTACACGACACCACTATTTTGGCTAGCAAATCTTATCCTTAACACTTGCAAACCCACTTTTTTGTAAATCCCATTACGAGCTACAAAAAAATAATGCATAAATCAACAAGCATTTTACAAAATCTGAATAGTACAACAAAATTTTCATGTTCACAGTAGGAATTTAGAACAAAAACATGGATGATATCAAAATGTGGAAGAAATAAGGGATCTGAGATGAGAAGGGATTTGGGTTTGGGTTCCGTACCTTTCTTTTGAGGACCCAAATTTGAAGCAAAGCAAAGCAAAGTGAGAGACCGACAGGGAGAGAGTGAATGAGAACCAAATGCAAATAAAAGCAACCAAGCTGAATCCCACCTCTGCAAACATCAACAGCAATGATTTGATCAAAACCAAAACACAAACACAAATTTCCTTGCAGAAAGAGAAAAGAAACATAAACACAAAAACTCAAAATCTTACCAGGCTTTTGATTTTGATTTGATTTCAGAGATTGACGGAGCTTCGTGAAGAGATTTTGCAAACAAAATCTTAATCCAAACCAATAAACCCTTGAGATGAGTGAATCGGTAAAGGGATGACTGAATCGGTAAAAAGGGATGACTGAATCGGTGAATCCAAACCCACAAATCTTAATGGAGTGAAAAGTGAAATGGGTATCTAGATTGTTGGATTTATGAGTGCCTATGAATTGGTAAAGGGATCGGAGCACGGATGCTCGTCAGAATCATTATCGGAGAGAGAAGGTCATCGGAGAGAGAGAAGCACCTAACTTATCGAAGAGAGAGGGGCAGAGTATTGGGTCTGAAGAGAGCATAGAGCAGAGAAAGAGAGAACGAAGAGAGAGAAAAGATAAGAAATAAGGAGGGAGGAGAGAGAAATTCCCAGGATAAAAAGCATTAAAAAATTATTTTTTTTATACCATTCAGCTACAGTACCATTTTACATTTGAGATGGTACTGTAGCTAAATCTCAAATTTTTTTTTTTGCATATGGGATATGGCCTTCCCATTGCTGATGGGTTTTGGGGCTTAAATGCTAAATGTTCTTAACATTTGGCATATACAAGCTCAAATACGGATGCTCAAGAGTGCTAAAAAATTGTACCCCATAACTCACATTTTTTTAATTAAAAAATATATATAAATATGTACCTTACTGCCCCCATATTTGGGGGCCTTTCAATGTTAGGGGGCCTTAGGCCATGGCCTAGGCCTAGGGCCGACCCTGCTTGGAAGCTTCTGATGTTCCCAATAACTCCTATGTTTGGAAAAGTCTACTTGCAGCCCATCTAATTCTGAAAAAAGGGATGTTATTGGAGGGTGGGGGATGGCTTCTCCATACGGGTAATTCAGGATAGGTGGATCTCGAATCACCCAACAAACAAGGTTCTGCATCAGCCGTTAGATGAGGAATGGGAGTGGCGAGTTTCTGATCTAATTGACTAGACTCTGCATGAATGGGCCCGGGGGATAATTGAAGCAAAATTCCATAGGGAGGACGCTAAAGCCATACTTCGCATCCCTTTGGGTCAAAGACATGTACAAAATGATATCTTGTGGCTCCCTAATAAAATTGGGGTGTACTCTGTAAAATCAAGTTACAATACTGCCAGAATGCTCTCAATGGAGGTTAATGGCTTGGAAGAAAGTTCGGGGTCGAATAATAGGTGTGTGATCTGGACAAAGCTATGGAAACTCCATATACCTAATAAAATTAAGGTGTTTGAATGGAGGGTATGCTAGGATATTCTGCCAACAAGATAAAATCTGGTTTGTCTAAGAATTATTGAGGATGGTACCTGTGAATTTTGTAAACAAGATTCTGAGTCAATGCTTCATGTTTTGTGGGAATGTGGGGTGGCTCAAGATGTTTGGGCTAAAAGCCAGGTACAATGGCAGAAAAGTGTAAGCGGTCGAGCTGATATACTCCAGTTGGTTGAAGACTTGACGAATAAGCTAACTGCTGAAGACCTTGAACTATTCCCGATTCAATGCTGGATAATCTGGAACCAAATAAACTCAGTTTTGCATGATGGCACCTTACTAGACCCAACTAAGCTGAATAAACGTGCTATGAACTTTTTGGAGTATAAAGGTGCACAGGATCAATTGGCTATCCCAACTATTATTGGGTCAGTGCAGACATGGACTCCACCATTAGGTTTGGTCTACAAACTCAATTTTGATGCTGCTGTATTTGCCAACATTAACGCTTTAGGTTTTGGTGCGGTTGTTTGTAATGACAAGGGAGAAGTCATGGCGGCATTGTCAGCGAAAGGACCCCAATGCTGGATAGTGAAGAAGCCGAGGTGCTGGCCTGTTGGAAAGCTATTAAGTTCGCGTTGGATGCAGGGTTCATGGAGCAGGTACTGGAAGGGTATAATATCAACATAATGAAGTCCAATTCATCTCCAGGGGCTAACAGGTCTCGACTGGGTCATATATACGAGGATGTGCAATGCATTGCAGTAGGTTTTCGGGGTTTATCAGTAAGCTTTGTTAAACGAAGTGCTAACTTTGTTGCCCACTCGCTAGCTAAGTATGCTAGTCAATTAGATAATCAACTTGTATGGTTGGAAGAATCTCCACCGCTAGCCTTAGAGGCTTTGGATTTTGACTTTCGTTGTTTTAATGAATGAATGATGTTTGGTTCGTTTTCCATAAAATAAAATAAAATAAAAAAAACCAGTTTTCATGTTTGGTTTTTAACATTTTGCATAATAAAATACCTTCACATAAATTCTTAAACTCTCTAAAATACCCTATCTTTTAGTTAAATAATTTTAAATTAAAAACACAAACTAGTTAATAGAGTAATTTATTATTTCTAAGTTTTGGGTTTTTTCTTTTATCTTCTCTATCTAGATTACCACTGTATGAGGCAAAATTTTAAGTCAATTATAAAATGCCACATCAAAATTTAGTGACAAATTCTAGATTAATATGTCATTAAATTAATTAGATCAAATGATGATACATGTCATCCAAATTGATATTACATTAGCATATTGAAATTTGCCACATGTCATTTGGCCCGCAAAATAAAGGTAAATTCCATATTCAAAGTATATAGATAATTATCTTTATTAAAATAAATAAAGATAAATTTTCTATTCAAAATTGATGGATAATTATCTTTATTAAAATAAATAAATAAATAGAGATAATTATTTATCTTTATTGATAATCATTTTTATCAAAATATAATCTTTATAAAAATAGACAAATAGAGATAATTATCTCTAAACAAAATTTGGGTCAATCAAGATTTTACTACATATCTTCAAACATATCAATTCAAAGTAGAGCCTATCCTTTGAAACCTCTTATAAATAGAGGACATCCCCTTTCATTTTTAAGAAGTCCAAATTCTGGAGAAATTTTGTCTCAATAATCTTTGAAGAACATTCAAAGTTCTTGAAAAACAACAAATCTCTAACAAGCTCAAGGTGAAGGACTTGAAGAACAACAAATCCCTATGAAGTTCAAGGTGAATGACTTATTGAAGACCATTCGATCCATCTTCCAACCAAAGTGAAAAAAAATTTGCGTTCAAGTCAATACCACAAAGAAGATAGAATCAAATGAGCACTTTTTGTAAAAGAATTGAAACAAAGATTATACTCACTACTTGATTAATAGAAAAATATATTTGTGACACCTTTTTCAATTTGTTTGATTTTCAAACTTTGTGAAAAAATTGTGTTTACAACCACTTTTTATTTTAAATTTAAATTTTCAAACTTTAAACTCATGTACAAATAATTTTTAAAAAAAAAATCACATGATTTTTTTCTTTATCTTCTCTATATGAATTACCACTTTTTATTAATTCACTTTTTATTTTAAATTCAACATTTTAAACTTTAAGCCCACATACAAATAACTTTTTTTTTTAAAATCATCATTAGAAATATTCTAAAAATTAAGACATTATATTAAAAAAAAAAAAAAACCGAAGCTAGTTATTAGATAAAATTCTTTCTCAAAAAATAATTTTTAGATAAAGTTAAAAGGTGACACTTGTAGTTTAGCCTAAATTATTTTCCTCCGATTTCTCTCTCATCAGTAATTTCGCTCTCACGCTGACTGCGGACACAGCTCTTTACTCCTCTGCTCTGCCGTCCTCACAAAGGTAATTTCTCTTCATCTCCACCACTATATATATATATATATATTTTTTTTTTTAAGAGTAAATTAGGAAATAGACTTTCCTACCCAGCAACTAAAATTCATTTTAAGTTTTTTGTTTTTTAATTTTCGATTCTGTTTTGGGTTTTGTGTGTGTTTGTTTGAGGAAGGAACTATGGTAGTTTGAGAACTGGGAACTGGGAAGACTTGTTTGGAAGCTAAGAGAATAGAGGAAAAAAAAATTAAGTTTTCAATCTTCTTGATTTGTTAAGTTATTGTTTTCAGAAAGAAAAAAAACGAAAAACTTAAAAAGCCAACTTAGTTACTCAGTATCAGCTTGATTTTTTGCATAGGGTTAAAACTCTAATAAAGAATTATAAAATAATTGTATTATATGGACTAACTCCATTCCTGAATGAAACTTTGCTTGATAATTGGTGATTTAAAAGCATATGAAATTTCTATGAAGTAGTATATTTCATGTCAATCACTTAAAATTAATAATAAATAAAAATAAAATTATTGTGCTTAATTGCAGATTATAATGATATTTGATTGTTGTGACAGATGAACACTAATTCTGCAGCACCCTCCTCAAAATCGAGGGCTGGGTCATCACAGTCCTCAGAAACTTCATTTAAGCGCAAACGTGGAGTCTTTCAGAAAGAGTGTGAGTATTTAAAATGGGTTTGCTTTGTTGGGTTTATTGCACAGTTTTATTTTATGACCTTATTGTTATTCTTTTTTGGGTTTTACAGTGCAGCATATGATGTATGGTTTTGGAGATGATCCTAATGTAAGTTGTGCTGTTTAATTGTATATGTTTTGTGCTTTTGGACTATTACAACACTGGTAATCTGACTGTTGCTGCGATTTTTTGAATGTGATGTGGGTGGAATAATTTATTTAAGATTTTGGGTTTGGGAATGCACTCTTGGATTTGGTTACAAATGCTTTATATCTGAAGATGCCTACATCATAATGGAAGTGAAGTGCCATATTTGTCATTAGCAGTGGTGATTGTTGTAAACTGGTCTTAGGCATATTAATTCTCAAGTTAAGAAAAAGAACTTGATTTACATTAGCTCAAATTATGATCAGTTTATCCATTTGTGTAAACCCAGTACTTTTCAAAACTTCTTATAAATTACCCCACAGAAGCATCTCGGAGGTTGATTTTAATTGCTACAGTTACATTTTTCACTAAGATATTGATATGCTTAGAGTTGGCCTTTTGATTTTGGGAAGCAGACTCCCACGACAAATGGCAAGAATCATGATAATATATATTAATACCATAGTTGAAATTATATAAGGGAAAGATAAAGAAACTGGCTTTTACATTTTTTGGAGGTTTACATATGTGATTGAAAGAAAAAT
The DNA here is from genome assembly GCF_002906115.3 of Quercus suber. NCBI lineage: Eukaryota > Viridiplantae > Streptophyta > Magnoliopsida > Fagales > Fagaceae > Quercus > Quercus suber. The sequence goes on from NW_027069572.1 coordinate 1,323,119, forward strand.
CTGCATGATTTACCACATTTTGTACCTGTAGCAAAGCTTTTAGCAGTGTCTTGTGCGTTATTGGGTCCACAATGAGCTAAAACCACCAGACGAGGCCTACGCGAACTCATCTGCATTAGGCTTTATATGCAACTGCATCCACCTCATTCCTGCACTACTTGATTATTGAAGGTGTTCTGCTATTGTTATCTATGCCTCATTGAGCAAAAAGGTTCCCTACCTTTTCCTGTTTTAGGTGCCAACCTCTTCTTGTTTTTACTAACTGCAATAAATAAAATAAACAAAAAGTCTTATGTATTACGTGCAATATTATTGACATGAAATTCTTTGATTACAAAGAATGAAAAGTGTGATGATTTATAGTATTCAATTTATAAATGGTTTTGTATATTTTTTATTGCATTATCAGCCGCTTCCAGAAAGTGTGGCACTTGTGGAGGATATTGTTGTGGAGTATATCACAGATTTGGTAAGTACGTCTTTTGGTACTCCCTATTTACTCTTAAGTATGATGACACTCATGGTAGGTTTATGTCAACATCTTTAACATTTCTGCAGGTGCATAAAGCCCAAGATATTGGATCAAAGAGGGGAAAGATATCAGTTGAAGATTTCCTGTATCTGATACGCAAGGTTCCTCAATTAGTTACCATTTTCACCAAAAAAAACTTCATTTCTCTGACCTAGAAGCTACTTTAAAAAAATATAAATCACTGATCTCGAAGTTCTTTATGGCTACCTTTGTTTTCAAGGCATACTATCTTGCAAGCTCACTTTACTATCATGTTTATATTACAACACACTTTTCACATTGTGTGCCTTGGCTAATAGCACCCATACACTTTAAAATCTTATTTCCTTTTCTGTGTTTAGAAAGAACCTACACGACAACACTTTTACTCTCCTTTTTCCATTTTAGTACTATTTAAGAAGAAAAGCTTTAGTTAACTTCATCCTCCACCCCATTTATCTCTTTTCTTTAGCCAGAAATTAAAATGGCGTTTGGTGAAAATTCTCAACGATATCCTCTGACTTTGTTTTCTGAACCTAAAAAAAAAAAAAAAAAAAAGCCTTTTCTTTATAGATGCGGGATATACACTGCTGCAACATTTTCTTGCTCTATATTTGTTTTTTATTGGTTAGTAAATAGTAAACAAATGCCAATGTTGCACTTTGATCCCGCAGGATTTGCCAAAACTTAACCGCTGTACAGAGTTGCTGTCTATGAACGAGGAGCTGAAACAAGCGAGAAAGGTTTTTGAGTCAGATGAAGAGAAGCTGAGGAAGGTTTTTGAGGCAGATGAAGAAAACTAGCGTAGTAGATACTAGATAGAGTAGTATATGCCAGTGTTACGATCAGCTAACATTTGTTGTTACTTTTGTATTGAGGCATATATATGTATATTTTGGGCTAGCACTGATGCATGCTTTTTTTTTCCTTGCTAGAACTGATGCATACCTGTTGTAACTTGGTGGTGTTGTAAATAAGAAACTGTTGTTAAGACCCTTCTAAAGCATTTAGGCTAAGCAGATACCATTGAATAATTGTCTTGTTTCCAACTGCACCAAAGGCGGCTTTAAGAATTTTTTTCAAGGCGTTCTTTAAAAAGTATAAATTATACGATCTAATAAAAAGAAAAATTCATATATTGACAACAATAACAATAAAAAAAATACGCAAATACGTAAAGTTTACAATTGCCTTTTACGAGTTTTTATATTTTGAAATCTGTACATGATAGTCTCATTATCAATGTTACAAATTATATTTCTTTTAATGTACATAATCATGCAATTATTCATCCACTGAATATAAAATAAATTATGGAGCAAAATTTAATTTTATTAGCATTAAAAAAATTGAAGGTGTTCCTAAATTTTTTTTAAGGGTAGACAAATACAAAATTTTAAATTATTATATATATATATATATATAAAAAGAAAAAAAAATCAAGTCAGCGTGGTCACCACCCTAGCCTTAAGGTGGCGCAGCCCCTAAACTGCACTGTGTAATGAAGACAATTTCTGACAGGATATGTTGTTTCCTTGTCTCAATTCTCCATTACACCGACAAAACTAGTATTTTTCCATTTTGTCTACTTTTCTCAATGCCTCTATCAAAATTTATTAAAGCTAAATATTTTCAGGTGATTAATGTGACATGTAAAAGTTTTTAATCACAATCCACCAAAACCAATGCCTTTTAGTAGTGGGCAAAGAAGTAATTTTAATGGTAAGTTTAGATTAGAACTAGCATTAATTTGCAATCTAAATTGTTGTGAATGTAACATTACTAAAAAGGGGGGAAAAAGTGTATAATGATTAATGACTCCCAGCATTTGTATCTATATTTGCAAAAGAGAACCAAATTTAATAAATATGAAATATTTATCAGTAAATTTAATACTCTTCAATTTCTATTGTAGTTCTCCTTAAACATGGGAGAAACTAGACCGCCAATGAGGAAAAAATATTATCCAAGTGGCTTCAAAATGATTACAGCTAAAACACCTTAGAAAAATACTACTTAGATGAAGAGAGAGAGAGTTAAAAAAAGAAAAGGAGAAACCTCAGGGTTCGTTGAATTCTCTATAAGAACATCCTCATGTTACAATGGGTACATTTTCGAACCCAAACAAAAACATTTCACCTATACCCTAACCAAGAACTGCCTTAATCTGTGTCTTCTGGTCCTCTGTTAGAGAGGTTGGGAATAGAACCTCAAATTGGACATAAAGATCCCCTTTCTTTGTGCTAAAATGCAATGGCATCCCCTCCCCTTTGAACTTTCTCACTTCCTTTGGCTTAGTAATTCCCTGTGAAGTCAAGACAGTGATGTCAGTTAAGTTTCTCCTAATAATTTCTTTCACCCAGTCAGCCACCGATCTTAGCAATACAAAACAAAGCTAGAGGATATTTCCTTACCTTTGTGCCGATGTCCACCAAACGGTCATCAAGATGTTTGATTGTCTTCTCAAAACCAACCAAAGCTTGAACCTGGAGAGGGTTCAGAAAATCAACACCACATGAAAACAAGCACTTTGGTTTCAAGAGGATAAAGTTGAAGAGAAGATGAAAATTGAAATGCGTATACAAATGTCTGATATTTGCTCAGACTAGCTATAAACCTCATCCGTCTGGGAAGAGAGAAATGAATGGAATGGATTGAAAGACATTTTTTAAGAATATTGCATCAATTCTCTCCTTTTTGGAAGTTTAAAAGGAAGAAACGGAACGACTGCAAGAGAAAACTAAAAAAAAAATCCCTGTTCTTTCCTCCTTTTATAAACTCCCAATCACTCTAGAAAAAAATAAACCATGTTCCATTCTTTTTATTTTTTTGAATTATCCATTCCATTCTTTTAAAAAATTCCCCAACATATTGTAAAAGGCAAAAAAATTCCTAGAACTCATATCAGAGTTCCTCTAAAATCTACTTGCAACATTTGTGTTCTCTTGGCTCAGCAAGCCTAACAGAACATCTCCCCCACCCCTCCTCTCCCCCCTTTTTGTTTTTTGCTTCCTTTCATCTATGGTCCAACACTCCAATCTGAAATATTATCTTTTGTTCTTGAGATCTTTTTTTGATTGAACAGTGGCTACTACTACTCTTTTTTGAATTTGTTTTTCTTTGTCTTGAGCTTTAGGTGCTAGTTTTTGCTTGTTGGGTATTTCTCTTCCATAACTACCACTTTGCGTCCCTTATGCTGCTTTTTTAATTATCATATATCAAGAAAAAGCTCAAACCTTAACACGTTGACCCAATTTCCACCACGAGTATTGAGAGCAAAATGAACCCATAACTAGAGCTATTAATATGCACAGAGCTTAAATTAAGTGCTCATTACCAGTGTAATAGTGATAGTAGCATGCAAGTCATTGCCTTCCCGTCTGAACCGATCATGGGGTGCTGTGCGGATACGAAACTGCCCAAAACGTGGTGTTTATTGTCAGTAGATAGTACATCCAGAAGACCAATCACTAAACCAATGTTAAAGAACTAACCTTTAAATCTCCAGCTTCTCCATCTATTATAGGCTCACCATCTTCATAAAATACAACCTCCTGTGAAAAGCATATAATTATTATTCTGAAAATCAAGAAATATTACATTAACAAATATTTCCCATTGAGTGCACCCTTATACAGCAAATATTCTCTACTCCAGATGGCAATTGAGTTCCCCACACACCCCCACCCCAGTTTCCCTTTTCTTTTTGAAATAAAGAAGAACCTTTACATCACTACAGCACTGAAACACCTTGATAGGTTAAAGGGCAAAGGCACCATGCCTTTGACTGATTCTTCAATTCAAAGATAATGATGTGAAACATGTCCACAATCGCAAAAATATGGGATTCAGTCTTTGGCAAGATAAAGGCATATACATTAAAACAAGAGGAGGATAAGTTTAACACTGTTATGTCACGAACAAAGAACACAATATCCACTATCAAATATAGAAGGCTTACTTGCCCATCCTGCATCCCTTTCTCAATATCAACAGTGACGAAGTATCCCTCCCGTTCATATTTGACATTTGGGCACTGTTCACAGACCTGGAAGAGCATGTGAAACATGTAATAAAATAGGAATAGCATCCAAGAGATGATGGTCAACAAAGAGGTGGAAACAGAATAAAATAGCACAACTGATCATGCCATTGCAGTGTATGGACTATAATTTGAAGCTACACAAAGGCATCTTCCACCACCAAAAAAGAAAAAGAAAAAAAGGCATCAATGGCGTTATATACCTGCTCTGTCATCTGTTGGAACATCCCTGGACCAATTTGCTTGTGATAAACCTCATTTCTACAGTTACAGCGTCTCTTGCCCGGGGCAGGCTTCAAAATGTTTTTCTCTCTCCAAACCTGATAATCCCATTCAAAGGTCACATAAAGAAGAAAGCAATCATCTAACCAATTAAAATATCATTATTTGGTTGTACTGTTGATAGAAGGTTAGTAAGAAGACTCAGAACACATGCATGTTATTCTATTTTCTCCATCAGCTAGCAGATATGAAATTAGACAAAACAATATAGGTACTAAACTACAGCTCAGCAGAAAAATGAAGTACTTGATTATTGGGGCATACTATAGTTCAATTATTTCCATTTTAATTTTCTCAGATAGGACAAGAATGGAAAGTAATTAGTACTTCAATGATTTCCATTTAGAATTTCTTGGGACTAATATGCATGCTGCTTTGTGCTAGTCTTTCCTGCTATTCCTGGAAATATTGCCCATGTAACAAAATATTTCCTTTTCTTTAAAAAAAAAAAAAAAAATTGCTAGTTTTTGCTTGTTGGGTATTTCTCTTCCATAACTACCACTTTGCGTCCCTTATGCTGCTTTTTTAATTATCATATATCAAGAAAAAGCTCAAACCTTAACACGTTGACCCAATTTCCACCACGAGTATTGAGAGCAAAATGAACCCATAACTAGAGCTATTAATATGCACAGAGCTTAAATTAAGTGCTCATTACCAGTGTAATAGTGATAGTAGCATGCAAGTCATTGCCTTCCCGTCTGAACCGATCATGGGGTGCTGTGCGGATACGAAACTGCCCAAAACGTGGTGTTTATTGTCAGTAGATAGTACATCCAGAAGACCAATCACTAAACCAATGTTAAAGAACTAACCTTTAAATCTCCAGCTTCTCCATCTATTATAGGCTCACCATCTTCATAAAATACAACCTCCTGTGAAAAGCATATAATTATTATTCTGAAAATCAAGAAATATTACATTAACAAATATTTCCCATTGAGTGCACCCTTATACAGCAAATATTCTCTACTCCAGATCGCAATTGAGTTCCCCACACACCCCCACCCCAGTTTCCCTTTTCTTTTTGAAATAAAGAAGAACCTTTACATCACTATAGCACTGAAACACCTTGATAGGTTAAAGGGCAAAGGCACCATGCCTTTGACTGATTCTTCAATTCAAAGATAATGATGTGAAACATGTCCACAATCGCAAAAATATGGGATTCAGTCTTTGGCAAGATAAAGGCATATACATTAAAACAAGAGGAGGATAAGTTTAACACTGTTATGTCACGAACAAAGAACACAATATCCACTATCAAATATAGAAGGCTTACTTGCCCATCCTGCATCCCTTTCTCAATATCAACAGTGACGAAGTATCCCTCCCGTTCATATTTGACATTTGGGCACTGTTCACAGACCTGGAAGAGCATGTGAAACATGTAATAAAATAGGAATAGCATCCAAGAGATGATGGTCAACAAAGAGGTGGAAACAGAATAAAATAGCACAACTGATCATGCCATTGCAGTGTATGGACTATAATTTGAAGCTACACAAAGGCATCTTCCACCACCAAAAAAGAAAAAGAAAAAAAGGCATCAATGGCGTTATATACCTGCTCTGTCATCTGTTGGAACATCCCTGGACCAATTTGCTTGTGATAAACCTCATTTCTACAGTTACAGCGTCTCTTGCCCGGGGCAGGCTTCAAAATGTTTTTCTCTCTCCAAACCTGATAATCCCATGCAAAGGTCACATAAAGAAGAAAGCAATCATCTAACCAATTAAGATATCATTATTTGGTTGTACTGTTGATAGAAGGTTAGTAAGAAGACTCAGAACACACGCATGTTATTCTATTTTCTCCATCAGCTAGCAGATATGAAATTAGACAAAACAATATAGGTACTAAACTACAGCTCAGCAGAAAAATGAAGTACTTGATTATTGGGGCATACTATAGTTCAATTATTTCCATTTTAATTTTCTCAGATAGGACAAGAATGGAAAGTAATTAGTACTTCAATGATTTCCATTTAGAATTTCTTGGGACTAATATGCATGCTGCTTTGTGCTAGTCTTTCCTGCTATTCCTGGAAATATTGCCCATGTAACAAAATATTTCCTTTTCTTTAAAAAAAAAAAAAAAAAAAGGCAAGCCTGTCCTCAAATTACACGTCTAGACATGATCTTACCTTCACTGAACCGCCCAGGTACAGATCTTCCAAACTTGCATCAAGTTCAACAATCACATCATCGCCTTTCGCAATTCTCTCTTCCTCTTCCATTTGGCCTCCACCAAAAAACCTAGAAGAAAATTTCAAGTCTTTAGTAAAGAGACAGGCAAATTGTGGACACAACCACACAGGCTACAAAAGATAAACAGGACATCACTAAAACAACAAAGAAAAGCAATCTGCTTGCCCAATTCAGATTGTTCACTACACTTGTACGTGTAATTTCAAAACCACAAAAACCCTTTATACATGTGCAATAACAGCTTCCTCATATAAGTTAACAACAAAAATGAACAATGTAGTAACTCTTGGATCATGTGACGCCAATGGGGATCTAAGAGGGTCATTCTTTCATGTCTAATTATTCTTCCATTTTTTTTGATACGTAAGAATACACACCCCCAATGGGTCTCGAACCCACGACCTTGAGAAAGTATATCTTACGACAGACATACCAAGTCAGCCGTATAACAAGCCAATTAGTGAATGCCATGTGATGTGATTCAATTTTATACTTCTCTAACAGAGTTGGTCCCTCAAGCTTCCCACATAGTACTCAATTCTTGGCTTGTTACATGACTGACTTGGCATGTCTTTAAAAAGAGATACATTAATCTCCATGACCGACCTCAGCCTTCACTCCATTTTTAACGGAGGAAGTAAGCGCTAGTTGAGTTCATTCATTTCTTAATTTCTTTCATGTGTACTTCTATCAAATACTAGCCAACAATAACCATTGAAGTCCCATTTTTTTTAAAAGCATATTAATACACTAGACTACAGCATCAATCTCCTGCCATGATCCTTGTCCACAACTTCATGAATACCATGTTTTGCTTAATTTTTTGAAAAATGACACTTTCCAAGTCCTTTGTTTTTATTTTGGGAAATTTTCATTCTTAAAGGGCAATCTTCCAATGCAACTACTTTGTACTACAACAATGTAACACTCACAAACTCAAAGCTTTTCATGCATAAAAGATTCAAACAACAAGTTCAATAAGACTTACTGGCTAAAAATGTCTTGCATATTCATTCCACCACCTCTGCCTCCACCACTAGCTGCGTGTTGTTTCAGTCCATCTTCTCCATACCTATCATATATATTCCTCTTCTCGCTATCCGATAACACCTCGTACGCTATTCATTAAATTAATCAACTATACATTAATTATAAGCACTAAACAAAAAAAACACAATTAGGATCATTAATTATTAAATATAATTAAAAAAAAAAAAGAGTACCGTTGTTAATGTCGGCAAATCGCTTATTAGCTTCCTCATTGCCCGGGTTCTTGTCCGGGTGGTACTTGAGCGCTAGCTTCCTATACGCCCTCTTGATCTGATCGTCCGATGCGCCACGTGGCACTTGCAGTACATCATAGTAGCTCTTCCTAATCCCCAAATCAGATTATTTTCAGCCATTGCATATAATTTCATAGTAGTTACTTAAAAGAGAAAAAAAGAGAGGATTACCCTGCAATGGCGGAGAGAGCGTAGCAAAGAGAGCAGAGGAGGAACAAGAGCTTTGTTGTTCTTCGATGCGCCATAGATAGGGACCAAACAAAAATTTTAATTAATGTTTAGGGATTTTTATGGTTTCAGATCTTTTGGCGAGGAACAATATTGGCTCTTTGTGTGTGTGGAATTGGGGACCAAGGAAATGGGAATCGCAGAAGACTCTCTGAAACTCAAAAATCAAAAGACAAAAAAATTGACTGGGGGTTAAGTTTAGTAGTGACTACGATTTGCAACGTGTTCTTGCCAAAACTGGCCAATGAGAGGAGGGCTTAGGGTGTTTCCGCCAATGAGTTTTGGCCACGTGGCTGGCTCCTTTTTTCGTTTGTGGTTTCCTGGAACTGAATGAAAGAAAGAATGGACGTGGAATTCACGGCACGAATGAAGTCTACGGCTGCGAGTCAAGTGGGTTGGAATTTTGAACGTATGGTATGGGGTGGGGAAAGCCCAAACCCAGATTCCGCCCACTTTGGATTGTTCGGCCCAACATTTTCTATTAAAGGATTTTTTTTTTTTTTTTTAAGTTTAGCTACAAAAATTTTACTCAATATCTCTTTATTAGACATAAATTTTGACAAATCTCTCATTAGATAATCATTTTCTTATATCCTCCATATTTGAAATTTTTTTAAAAAATTAAAAATTAATAGCTATACTATCAATAAATTATTTAATTTGCAAGTTTTTGTAGTTTAAAATTATACATAGAATATAAGCTTATAAATTATATAGTAAATAATATTCGATTAACACAAAATTTGTCATGTCCATTAAGAGCACAAAGAACGTGAAATTCAACGGTTAGATTTTCAAAATATGTAGTAATGTTTGTTTTATTAAGTAAGGTTATAACCTTAAACTACAATCAATTTTGTAGCTTTTTTTTTTTTTTTTTCTTTTCTAAATTGATAGTGAGAGATATAACATATAAGATACTCTACTATACTCCATCCATCTCATTTTGTTACGCCTGTTTAGAAAATTTAATTTTTTAACAAAACATCATTTACAATATTTTCATAACAAATCCTCCATGACATATTGTTACTTGCTATTTTTTGTAAATAAGAAAGTAATTTTAGTAGTGTGTTTGAATTAAAACAAATAACAATCTATCACTTAGGAATTGTTGGAAAAGTATTGTGAAAATATTATGAATATAACATTTCTCATCAATTTTCAAAACTACTCTCCTTAATTTTAAATCTCGATGGAAGAGAGATATTGACTTTTATATTAAAGTGAAGGGTATGTTTATATTTATTAACTTTTTAAGGAGAACGTCATTTTGAAATATTCCAAAATGGAATAGTGGCGAAGCAATCTGGGACAGTCACATAAAAGAGTGGGAAGGGGTGGAGAAGGTGGTAATGACCCATAAAGAATTTGGTTTTTATTTTTATTTTTTTGATAATGATAATGTCATAAAGAGTATGATGGAGGTAGGAAGAGAGTACAGTATAATATTTTTGTGGAATTGAAAAAGGGTTTTCCATTGATTAGCAAGTTTAATTGCACCAAATATACGATTATTTTTTTTTAACTCAAAACAAATGGAATCTTAACAATAGTATATGATTATTGATTGGGTCAAGGGATGAAAATTATGCATAGATAACTTTTAGGGCCTATTTGGATTGAAGGATGAAGGAGGAGGAGTAGATGGGAGTAGAATAGAGTTAACAACTAATTTTAAACTAAATCTACTCTACTTTACCCTCCCTTATTCCCCCTCAATCCAAATGAGCCATTAAAATTACCGCCCAACGGCTTGAAGGAATGTTGTTCAAACCATTTCTTATAATTATCTAATAAAGACTGGGCTTCAAATGTATATTAGATTGATAACTTGACAATAGGGCCAAGAAATGTTGGACCCTGTAACCCTGCCTTTGAGAATTGAAGTCTCCAACCCAAAAAACGACAACAAAAAGGTAATTTGGTCTCGTTTTGCAATAGGTACAAATTTTGCATTTGGTCCAAGACCCAAATACAACAGAACATGGCCCTAAAATTCAGGCCTTTCCAGTTTTCACTATTTTCGGCTCTTTGCCATATAATATACAAACCCAAGCCCATATGAATTGGCTGGCCGCATTGTTAGGGGAAAAAATGACAAATTGCGTTTGCTCTTTTAATTGTGGAGTATTGTAATTTTTTTTTTTTTTTATAATAAATGCGATAAAATCTCAAGTTTTAATATATGGTATCCACTCCATAATGAGTCAATATAGTCATTCCTTTCAAATTTGTGTGAAAATAACATTATTTAAACATTTTTGTATTTAAAATTTAAATGAAAACATCCATGAGATGCGCCATTATCCTAGCGTTTGATGAGTATCATTATTTTTTTATATGTAAAACAAGGTTTAAATTGCTTCACTTGCTAGTTGATTTGGAAGAAGGACCAAATTGACTCATTTTAACAAATGAGAAACCATATTTAAAAATAAACCTTAGGCTGCGTTTGTTTTGGGTGAAATTCATTTCCGGAAATGCTTTTCTATATTTTCGGGTGTTTGGTTGTGTCGGAAAAAGCAATTTTCCAGAAATCATTTTCAGTTGACCGTGAGTCAAAGGTGAAAATGATTTCTAGATCTATTTTCACTTCAAATAGCTTCCGGAAAATAGAGAGAAAGAGAGAGCACAAAGACAAAGAGAGAAAAAGAGCACGAGTACCGCACCGAGGAGTCTAGATCATGCAGGAGACGTCGCTGGCGAACTCCGAGCACCGTGCCGATCTCGCCTTCAATCGCCGGCAATCGCCTTGGATCGCCTCCGCTCGATCTCGCGATCTAGCCTTCGATCTCGCGATCTTGCCTTCGATCTCGCACCGACGAACCCAGAAGCCGTCGCCAATCGTCAATCTCCTTCAAACCCGGAACCCAGCGCTCTTCACATCGGCGAGTCGCACAGCACCGCGCCGTCGATCGTCGATTGTCGTCGACCCAGACCCATCGCTTCCTCTTCCTTGATCTCTCAGTTTTTATTTTTATTTTTTTTTTTTAAGTTTGATTGTTGTTGTTTTTTTTTTTTTTGATGAACTGATTGTTGTTGTTGTTGCTGTTGTTGTGGTTGTTGTGTTGTTGCCGGAATTTGCTATTGTTATTGTTGTAGTGTTGTTGTTGCCGGAATTTGCTGCAGGAATTTGTTATTGAATTGGTTGTGATGTTGAAATTTTTTGTAATAAAATTTGTTTGGATGCTGAGAAAATGTGAAAAAATTGTAGGAAAATAGCATTTTCCTAATAGAACCAAACACATGAAAATATTTTCCACAACAATTTTCATAATACAACCAAACACTTGAAAATATTTTCCTTTTCTGGAAAATAGCATTTCCGAAAAATAGGTATTTTCCGGAAAATATTTTACGGGAACCAAATAGACCCTTAGTAACCAATTTGACAACGAAAGAAAATGTCAAGGAACTAAAATTATTTTTAACCTAAAGGATATTAAAATTGCATAATAAATAGAGGGGAAAACACATAGACTCTAACTTGAAGCCCTCGGAGATATTTAAATAGACTCTAACTTATGATAAGCCTCTTCGGTTCTGTACTTGGTTCGAAATCAGTGTTCAGTAGTATTCTTTGTAAGTGTTGTACAAAAACCAATTCAAGTAAAACATCTAATTATTTAAGCACCAGGAAATATATAAAACCTTCATACCATTCATTGTTTCTTATGTTCATTAATAATTCTTATACGATCTACTTTTTCCAGTATTTGTATAAGTTATTTGCGTCACTAGCAGGATATTGTTGTTAAGTCTGCTCAGGTTACAGTAGTTATCGGTCAGCATCATTTGCAATAACAATAAATCTTATAATATGTGCAATGAAGATATAGAAAATAAAAGAAGAACAATTTCATTGATTAAAAAGAAAGTACTTTTCAATACCTTACAATTTACTAAAAAAAAATAATAATAATATAAGACTAATACAGATAAAATAAAAATCCTAAATATCTAAGCCTTATCGAACTGGGTGGCAGTAGCATCTTGGGTTTGGTCCTTAGGTTCAGAAGGAGTTTTCTTCTTACCCAAGTCCTTACTTTTGTCTTGAGGATCCTCAGTTTGCTTGCCTTGACCACCAGTTTGCTTAGACTCTTTGGAAGTTTCAGGAAGAGCAGGAGGAACTTGGCTTACCAAAGGCTGTTTTGAGGCCTCTAGGAGTTGTTTGGATGGGGAGGAGTCAGGACTTGGGAGTTCACAAATTTCAGGATTGTAGTAGATACTCCTAAGTTGCCTCAAGTCAGATTCTACAAGGACCCAAGCAACATCAAGGGCTTTACCCCAAGTTATATCGCAATAATCTTTGCAGACTGTAGAGAACTCCTCTGTGAGTCTGACTTGGGTCTCCTCCACCCCAAACTTGTATGCTGCCTTCTTTTTAGTCTCAACTGCCTCCTTGGCCAATTGGGTAGTTTCATTGGCTTTCTAAAGTTCAGCTCGAAGACCTTTCACCAATTCTCTCTCTGTCTCCAGATTAATCTCGGTCATGTGCAATTGTTTGCGTTGATTTTCGGCCTGCTTCTCAGCATTTTTAAGGCCTGCATCAAGGCTATTCCTCTACTTGGTCATTTCTTTTAGCTGCTCGGTCAGCTTATCGTAGTCCTCCTTAAGACTACTCATCTTCCTCTCAACCTTGGACAGGGAATAGGCTTCCGCCTGGGCTTCATTGCGAGCGTTTTTATTCCACTCCTCGGCCACATAAATTTGCTGGGTAATCTACATAACAGAATGGAAAATTGTAGTATAAAACAAAGAGAAGGGACAAATAGAAATAATCAGCATCTTAATTGAAGAATTGAATTAATTCACTTACCATAGCTAAATCCCTCTTAAGGAATAAAAAAAGTTCATGTTGGCTGAAGTGCCTGTCAGCCTCCATATTCTTTGGTAGGAGAAGTGGTTGCTCCAGGGCCTCAGCAATGAGACCTGCCTTCCCCCCTTGATAATTTCTGACAGAGGTGTCCTAAAGGGAGGGAGCACCATCCAACTTCAGTTTGGGGGACCAGGTGCGTTGTCCTCAGCGCACCTCAGCAACGTGAGGGTCTTTTCGGCTCTCAGTAGACGAAGCCCTTTTGCTTCATTGGTCTTTAGTCACCCTCTGTTGTTTACCCCCTTTTGAAGGTGCCACCTCATCTTCCTTAAGGGCTATATTAGGCCTCTTCTTCTTTGGCTCAAGAATTGGTTTGAGTTTGAGATTAGCAGGAAATTGAGGAGGGGGTGGAGGAAGGCTGATAGCTAGTTGAGACGGACCGGTCTTTTTAGCCTCAGGTGCTTTTTTCCTGGCCTTCATTAAGTCCTTTAGACTTGCTATTTCTTCTTCTTCTTCCAAAGAATCATCTGGAAGGGCAGTTATTAAAACAGGAGCGTGGACGCTAGACTGTCTGTCAATCTCCTCCTCGGCGTCTGAAACTGGAATCACCTGAACTTCTCTTGGTGCCTCTTCTTCAAATTGGAACTGATCAATCTGCACATCAAGTGAAGAGGTCGAAGAAGCAACTCTTTTCCTTACTGCGGCTGCTTCCAAGGGAACTTGTTGAATTGGCTGGATGAGTTGCGGTACACCCTGAAGATTTGGATGTGGTACGGGGGCAAGATCGAACGGAGCTAGAAAATTAGGATAAGAGATGTCTATTCGGTTTATCCAATAGTCTCCCTACCTTATAGCGTTGCCAATTGGTTGAAATGCGTCCGAGAGTGGCTTAAAACCGAGGATAAGATGGGCAGCTCGAAGTTGCCCGTCTTCACTTACAAAAATCTCTGATCTCAGTAGGTAACTAAGTGCAGAAATGTTAGTCAGATTGAGCTGAGGAGCAACGTGTGTTTTATCTGTTAACACCACAACAAAATTAAGCATAATCAGAAACTTAAAAATACTAATACAAAGAGAAGAAAAACTGCTAAAAGACGAGGACCCTAAATCTATTGTTAGGAAACCTAAGTCTAGGATATCACACCTAACACTCCTAGTTGGGTTGGGCAATGAAGACCGTCATGCCACGCGCCCGAGACGATCAGATAGTCGTCTTTCATCCCTTTGTTAGACTTAGGAAGACAGGAGATGAGCCTAACAATGTCGGATTGGGATTTAAGCTAAAATCCCACCCCCTTTTGTTTATGACACTCATACATGTGTACTACGTCAAGCCAGGTGAGCCCCAGGCCTAAGTGTCGATTCAAATCATCAACTGCTCCTAGGATCCTAAAGACGTTAGGTGCACACTAATCGGGACTAAGCCTATGGTTTCAAAGATAATCTCTTATAATGAGACCTATAGGGATAGTCATCTCCCATTTTAGGAAAGCGATGACAAGGATTATAACTTCCACCACTCTTCGGTCTGTTAATAGTCTTTCTGGGGGACAATATCGCAAACCTACGTCCTGAGGTATGCGATATGTTTCTTTAAATATCTCTATTTGGGCAAGACTATCCATTAGATATTTAAATCTACCCATCTCAGTTAAGTAAAAAATAAGAAATACTAAAAGCGATAACTGGGAAGTGAATATTTGAAGGCCGAGGAAGCTGGCCGAAGAGGGAATGAAAGGTTTAAAAAAATTGAAACTTACACAAATTGGGTTGAAGAATGATCCTTGAATCCGTAGAAGGATTCTTGTGGAATTTTAGAGAAGTGAGATTGATGATTTGAAAAATTGTATGAGTTTGAATGCTTGAGTTAGCTGGAGAGTCTGAGAATTTGTAAAGTAAAGGAAAAATGATCTCCTTTGAGGCTTTATATAGGGGCCAAAAAATGAGTGAGAGTTATCCCGCCCAAGTTCTAAGGAAAAATGTTGTTCATTGGATCAGCGGTTCACCATTGAATGCCAAAGACATATCGTCGCCTAGAGCAATTAATAGCGCTTCGTAAATACTGAAACGTTAGCAGCAATGATGAAGCGCCTAAATCTATACTGTCACACGTGTAAACTCATGTAATTTTTACATTATTAGCCTTTATTTTTGTGGCAGATCAAAATCCTATTTTTTCTCCTTGGATGCGAGGGAAAAATTAAAATTTTGAGAGGCTATTATGGGGATAAAAGCCCAAATTTATATATTGGGCCTTGGGCCCTATTTGAAGATATAGGTACGTTCGAGGAGGAGCAAATGATTGAGAAAGGTTCCGGACTGAAGAACCATGCAAGAAAGTGATAGAGGAATATAGTCTGAGGAGTATATCCTTCTCGGATATGAGGAATACTAGTCAAGCAAATACCTGGATGGCTTGAGCAATCTTCCGGAAAGTTCTATCGATAAAGATGAACTTCATACACGTATAAAGATGATAAGAATAGAGAAATATCTAAAGGAAAAATTGCTACTACTGCATTAAATGTACTACAGCAACTTTTTTGACCGCATTTATGTCGGGATAAAAGCCCAAATTTATATATTGGGCCTTAGGCCCTATTTGAAGATATAGGTACGTTCGAGGAGGAGCAAATGATTGAGAAAGGTTCCGGACTGAAGAACCATGCAAGGAAGTGATAGAGGAATATAGTCTGAAGAGTATATCCTTCTCGGATACGAGGAATACTAGTCAAGCAAATACCTGGGTGGCTTGAGCAATCTTCCGGAAAGTTCTATCGATAAAGATGAACTTCATACACGTATAAAGATAATAAGAACAGAGAAATATCTAAAGGAAAAATTGCTACTACCGCATTAAATGTACTACAGTAACTTTTTTGACCGCATTTATGTGGAGAGACCCCTGAACAGTGCAGCCTCAGCTACCACCACTCATGGAGAATTAAAGAAGATACCTGATGGGACATATATTCAAGGGAATGCTTAGATGAAGAACAAGTGTACGATTAAGACAGACAAAAAGAAAACTATATAAATGTAAAGGACCTCTCATCAAAAGAGGGATAAAAAAAAGAGGGGAGGAGAGAAGGAAGGTTTATTGTAGCTCCAAGAAATATATAAACAAAAGTTTGTCTCCTCGGATAACAATTTGTTCAAGTTTCAAGTTTGTTCTTGCACTTATTTATCTGTTGAACATTTATTGTACGTTGTTTAATTCACTATCAGTCCAGTTCTTTCACCCACTCTCTACAAATTCATTGTATTGGACTTGTTGGGCTCATTCCATATCTCTTGGGCATGGGCTACAAATCTTGACCCTATAGGTATATAAAAAAAATAAGTTGTAATAATAATATTTGAGTTTGGAGAATATGCTTTTATAAAGTGAAAAATTCAAGTTCTGAAATGTTCTAAGTGAAAATTGGAAAATCTGAATTTTCTGGAACTTTTTAGAATTTTCTAGTGACTATTCAAAAAGGTTGAAGAGGTTTCAATTTTTGTTAACCGTTTTATGAAAAAATAACTAACTCTCCATATGTACCTTTTCATGAAACATAACCCTATGGGTATAAATAGAGGCTTATGTTTTCTTGAAAAACTAACTCCACAAAAAATAGTAAGTTTGAGAGAAACACAAGAAGTCATGTGGTTATTCTCTAAAATTGCTATTTGAAGAATCCAACATCTTAGTTGTATCCTGGAGATAAATTTACGATAAACCTTTAGCAACAAAAGTGTGAGGGGCAAATATTGTCTAAGGAAAACGATATAGTATCTCCAAGTTATATATTTTCTATTTGTTTTTTCTGTTAATCTTATTATTTCATTATTATTTTGTGTAATATTTCCAACAAGTGATTGCTCATCATTAACACTTGATCATAATTTGTTGTAAAAGCTGTGGTAAAAATTGATGAGTTAGTAAAACTGTTATCCAAAATGTGGGATTGGCATTGCGTGTAGTGCAAATCTGGTTGGTAACTAAAAGACCTGGGTTGTTACGTACACTCACACCAAACTTTGCTGCTATTAATAGCCATCTGGTTAGACATGGCAAAACGGGTCAGACCCGTTTGACCCGACCCGTTTGACCCGCGAACCGTTTGACCCGTAACCCGTTTGACCCATGACCCGTTTGACTTGCAACCTGTTTGACCCGTTTAAAAATGACCCGTTTTGACCCGTGACCCGTTTTGACCAGCGACCCGATTGACCCGACCTGAACCCGACCCGACCCGCCCGTTTTTCCACGTTTACCAACGTTGAGTAGAATGAGATTGATGTGTAATTCTTATAAGAATTTACTTATTCTTCTTCACTTAATATGTTATGTACTCCATTATAGTTTGTCATTCTTTACTTGCCACCTTCATTTTCTCTTGCTACTTTAAACATATCAAAAATTATACCAAGATTAGTTTCTAGAAAGCTGGAATAAAAGTTGCACCAAATTTAGGTATCAAGTGTTTAGTGGTAATTGGTAAGTGGTAATAGTATCACCAATGAAAATCTAATCACAGTTAAGGAACTTAGAAACAATTGACAAATTGCATCTATTTCCCAAAAAAAAAAAAAAAAAAACTTGTTTGAAAAATACGGGTCAACTTCGGGATAAAAGCCCAAATTTATATATTGGGCCTTAGGCCCTATTTGAAGATATAGGTACGTTCGAGGAGGAGCAAATGATTGAGAAAGGTTCCGGACTGAAGAACCATGCAAGGAAGTGATAGAGGAATATAGTCTGAAGAGTATATCCTTCTCGGATACGAGGAATACTAGTCAAGCAAATACCTGGGTGGCTTGAGCAATCTTCCGGAAAGTTCTATCGATAAAGATGAACTTCATACACGTATAAAGATAATAAGAACAGAGAAATATCTAAAGGAAAAATTGCTACTACCGCATTAAATGTACTACAGTAACTTTTTTGACCGCATTTATGTGGAGAGACCCCTGAACAGTGCAGCCTCAGCTACCACCACTCATGGAGAATTAAAGAAGATACCTGATGGGACATATATTCAAGGGAATGCTTAGATGAAGAACAAGTGTACGATTAAGACAGACAAAAAGAAAACTATATAAATGTAAAGGACCTCTCATCAAAAGAGGGATAAAAAAAAGAGGGGAGGAGAGAAGGAAGGTTTATTGTAGCTCTAAGAAATATATAAACAAAAGTTTGTCTCCTCGGATAACAATTTGTTCAAGTTTCAAGTTTGTTCTTGCACTTATTTATCTGTTGAACATTTATTGTACGTTGTTTAATTCACTATCAGTCCAGTTCTTTCACCCACTCTCTACAAATTCATTGTATTGGACTTGTTGGGCTCATTCCATATCTCTTGGGCCTGGGCTACAAATCTTGACCCTATAGGTATATAAAAAAAATAAGTTGTAATAATAATATTTGAGTTTGGAGAATATGCTTTTATAAAGTGAAAAATTCAAGTTCTGAAATGTTCTAAGTGAAAATTGGAAAATCTGAATTTTCTGGAACTTTTTAGAATTTTCTAGTGACTATTCAAAAAGGTTGAAGAGGTTTCAATTTTTGTTAACCGTTTTATGAAAAAATAACTAACTCTCCATATGTACCTTTTCATGAAACATAACCCTATGGGTATAAATAGAGGCTTATGTTTTCTTGAAAAACTAACTCCACAAAAAATAGTAAGTTTGAGAGAAACACAAGAAGTCATGTGGTTATTCTCTAAAATTGCTATTTGAAGAATCCAACATCTTAGTTGTATCCTGGAGATAAATTTACGATAAACCTTTAGCAACAAAAGTGTGAGGGGCAAATATTGTCTAAGGAAAACGATATAGTATCTCCAAGTTATATATTTTCTATTTGTTTTTTCTGTTAATCTTATTATTTCATTATTATTTTGTGTAATATTTCCAACAAGTGATTGCTCATAATTAACACTTGATCATAATTTGTTGTAAAAGCTGTGGTAAAAATTGATGAGTTAGTAAAACTGTTATCCAAAATGTGGGATTGGCATTGCGTGTAGTGCAAATCTGGTTGGTAACTAAAAGACCTGGGTTGTTACGTACACTCACACCAAACTTTGCTGCTATTAATAGTCATCTGGTTAGACATGGCAAAACGGGTCAGACCCGTTTGACCCGACCCGTTTGACCCGCGAACCGTTTGACCCGTAACCCGTTTGACCCATGACCCGTTTGACCTGCAACCTGTTTGACCCGTTTAAAAATGACCCGTTTTGACCCGTGACCCGTTTTGACCAGCGACCCGATTGACCCGACCTGAACCCGACCCGACCCGCCCGTTTTTCCACGTTTACCAACGTTGAGTAGAATGAGATTGATGTGTAATTCTTATAAGAATTTACTTATTCTTCTTCACTTAATATGTTATGTACTCCATTATAGTTTGTCATTCTTTACTTGCCACCTTCATTTTCTCTTGCTACTTTAAACATATCAAAAATTATACCAAGATTAGTTTCTAGAAAGCTGGAATAAAAGTTGCACCAAATTTAGGTATCAAGTGTTTAGTGGTAATTGGTAAGTGGTAATAGTATCACCAATGAAAATCTAATCACAGTTAAGGAACTTAGAAACAATTGACAAATTGCATCTATTTCCCAAAAAAAAAAAAAAAAAAAACTTGTTTGAAAAATACGGGTCAACTTGACTCGTCCCGCGACCCGTTTGACCCGCGACCCATTTGACCCGCAACCCGATTGACCCGACCCGAACTCGACCCGATCCGCCCGTTTTGCCATGTCTACTGGTTACCTTAAAGTGAGGCCGAGGCCAGGGCGCCAATTGGAAAGTAGAAATCAAACGGTAATCTTTATATTTTATTTCATAGTATTTGTCTCGGGGAAATCATTGTCATGTTTTGTTTTGATAACCAAAGAACACTGGTCATTTGTCAGCTTCATTGCTCAATTTTTTACCAATGTAAAACCACCTTTTGTTTTTGGAGAGGCAATATCTCAACTCATCTTTAGGTCCAGTTATTATTAGCTAGATTGGGCCAGTTCTCATCTCTAATCTTCTTCTTTCTTTCTTTTTTTCTTTTTTTTAGAAAAAAAATATTTATTTAGGAAAAGAAGAAGAAGAAGTAAAGTATGATTTTATAGACCCTTTTGCTATTTTTATTTTTTATTTTTTAAAAATAATTCAATAATTTCAATAAAAATAAGTGATTTAAACCCTAAATGTATAAAACATTTTTGTTATTTTCATTTGGAAAAGGTTGCTAGCTAGTCATGTTTTGAGACATGCAAAAACCAAACTTTTTTCTCTAATGTAATTTTTAATGCCCCTTTGATTTATGAAGTAATGATCATGTCATGCATACGGTGGGTCGCGTGCTCTTGTCAAAAAAAAAAATTCATTGATTATGATTTATGAAAGAGATTGATAGGAAGTGCAATTGGTAGAAGTGATGTGGATTAAACAATCATTTATGTCTTCGTATCTTAATCATCTTTTGTTAGGCTCCGTTTAGATATAGCTAAAAACTGAAAAGTGAAATTGAAAACTGAAAAATACTGTAGCAAAATAATTTTTAAATGTATAAATAATATCGTGGATCAATTTTTAATGAAAAAATTGCTGAAAAATAAAATTTGTGAGTCCATAAACAGTAAAATTTGTACTGAAAAGTCAATTATTGCGGCTACTTTTTATTAAACAGTAACCACTACAGTGCTGCTATAGTAAAAAAGAACTGGAATAGCATAAAAAAAAAAAGAAGGCTGAAAAAAACGTAGACATCAAATATAAACGTGCCAGCCAAACGTTCTCTAAGTGAACAAATTATTACATTCCAACGTTAACATTTTCTTTTGTTAGGTAATGATTCGGGGGAATTCAAATTTTGCAGCTAAAAACCCAACTGGAACTGGAGCTGGTTCAAAACCCTAATTTAGTAAGAAGTAAGAAACATTTTGCAGCAACCTTACTTCAACTTCTTCTCAAATTAATATCTGCCATATGTAGATGAAATGAACCTTGGAATATTACTTCTTTTCTTCTGATTGTACAAAGAGATTAAAACAAAGAAAGAGTAATAGGATAATGTGAGGAAGAAAACTTTTGAAGAATGTCATTTTAGATTTGTGGATCAAGTGATATGATTTTAATGCGAATGCAATAAATGGAGAGAAAAAAAATTCTATCAATTGGATAAGTGAGGTGAAAATTAATAATTATTTAATGGTTTTTTTTTTATTTTTTTTATTTTTACATTTCTTATAAATTTACAATAACTTAAACGCATTTCTATCTAGTACAAAATTTATCTATAAACTTGGTTGCAGTTAATAGTTACAACTTCATTCAATATATTTTTATTAGATATGAATTTTGAAAAATTCATCATTGGATTACATTTTCTTCTTCCTTCATATTTGCCAAATTTTCAAATGATCAAACCTCAATAGTTATGTAATCAATCAAATGTTTAAATTCCAAGTTTTTGTAACATAAAATTATAAATAAAAAATAAGTTTACAGATTGAATAGTGAATTATTTCCAATTATCATAAAATTTGACATTTGTGTTAAGAACATAAAAAATATTTAATCTAAAAATTAAATTTTCACAATATATAATCATGTTAATTTTTTTTTAATAGGAGTTATAACTATTTCCTTCTACCAAATTTATGGTTCATCTCTCTCTCTCTCTCTCTCTCTCTCTCTCTACACGCACACTAAGGTTTCATTTTTCCAACATAACATGTTACTTTTCTTTAGTTGAAAATGGACCAACAAAACTTCACAAACTTTTACCGTACGTCTTCTTCTTTGGAAGTGAAATGCCCAAGACAGAGCGGTGTTAATAACCAAGCCATGATGCAGCTGTAAAAGGAAACCATCAAAAATAAATTTCATGCAACGATTAGTCATCAATAAATAAAGTGGTTGCATTAATTCAATTTTGGTTGTTTTGTCGTTGTTTTAAGAGATGACATCCCTTCCGATAAAAAAAAGAAAAGAAAAAGAGATGACATCCCTATATTTATTGTTGATTTTTTTTTTTCCTCTTCTGGGTCCGTACTTCATGTCGGCACTAATGACGTAATAAATCCAGATAGAGTATTTGTGGCACGGTGTGGTGTGATTTTGGTTCATTTTTAGCTAGGGTTGTCAATTTGAGTTAGCGTGTCGGGTTCGTGTCGTGTCGAGGTAGGGATATTTGACTAAATGGCTCAACCCTAACTCAACCCATTTAATAATCGTGTCATGATTCTTCAACCCTAACCCGACTTGTTAATAAGGCGGGTTGACCTAACCCAACCCATTTGACACGCTTAATAAACGAGTCGTGTTAGGTTGACACGAATGTAACACAACTCATTTCAACCTGCGTAATATTAGATATAACATCTATCTAGAAATAATTATTTTTACATCCTAAAAAACAGTGCATACACTTCAAGTCTTCAACCTACATTTAAAATAATATAATTCAACAAAAATATAACATTCATCTAGTAATAAGTTCTTTACATTCCAAAAGAAGTGCATACACTTCAATTCAAATTCAAAATAACAAAATTTCATAAAATAAAAAAACATTGTTCAACAAAAATATAATATTCTTAGAATTTGCCCAATGCTAAGTATCAATATTGAAAGAATTTGAGCAAACAGTAGACTAATCCTGACTATGACCACGATTATCATCCATAGATTCTTTGTTGATGTCCAAATTCATAACATCTTTCACAAGCTCATCCAATTTCATTTGTGTAAGTTCTATGCCACCAAAAAAAAAAAAAAAAAAAAAGAAGAAGAAGAAAAGTATTAGTAGTTCTAAAGTCTGTAAAGTTTCAATTTCCAATTATATCCCTTGTAAATTTTTGTAATTACTTACTTTTCTTTTTAAATTTAAAATATATGTTGAATATAAAAGGTATTTGGCAAATCTAAAATAAAATAAATATTTATTTGTTATATGAGTTAAACGGGTTATGTTAAGTGAGTCATTTCCGGTTGACATAAATAAATTGGCATGTCAAACGTGTCTATTGTGGGTTACGCTGGTTGACCTATTTATGACCCGTTTCTTATCGTGTCGCTTTCGGGTCGACTCGTTTATGACCCAAACCCATTAAGGCCCAACCCTAATCCGAAAAAACCCATGTCGGGTTCATGTCGTGTTCGCGGGTTGGGTCAAACATTGACACCCCTATTTTTAGCACCGTAATTTGCAATGTAGTTCAACTGAAATTATAATTGCACTGTACCTTATTTTTGCGATCAGATATGCGGTGCAGTGCGATGCGGTTTAAAGTTTAGCAAAAACCATAACCGTACAATACTTTATTTTTGTGGTCACATGTGCAGTGCTATATATAAGATGCGGTTTAAACTGTACGAAGTCAGTATATTTTTCAAATTTTAGGCTTTTCCTACCCAGTCCAAAACTTTTTTTTTTCCTTTATTTTTGGCTAAGTTTTAAACTATTGAGTTAGTTTTTCTTTATTTTGGGCTAGCTTTCCTAGTCAACACTTGATAGGATTATCAAACTTTTTTTTTTTTTTTTTTGTGTGGAAAATTAGGGTTATTAAATTATTAATAATATATTTAATATTAAAAATAAATTAATTAATTAATTTATAGAGAGAATGTAGTGTAGTTATACCATTTTACGGGCGGTTTATGCATTTTGATAAACACCCTCCAGAGTACGGTTAAAAAAAAAAAAAATCAGAGACGTACGAATATAATATGGTAGCATGTTTTCATAGTAGGAGTAGGAGACAAACGGATACATTGTTTTATGGGTCCGGTTAATGTGCGCCCTAAGGGCACACATTAAGCTATCCACTTTTAGAAATATTTTCTTGGGAATTGAAAAAACTATCAATACTTTTTCAATTTTTGAGAAAATTTTTTCCAAAAATGAATATTATTGTGTGCCCTTAGGGCACACATTAGTAAAATCCATATATATATATATATATAACATGTAAGAAAATTTAACTATTTAAACTGGACTTTTATGTAGTTCAAAAATACTTTTATTAATAAACGATAACTTCTCTTAAAAATAAGACCATAAATGTTAAATAAAAAATTTTATTTTGAATTTAAAAGGAGAACTCCTAAAATTTAGGTTTTTTTTTCCCTTTATATTCATTTTTTTATTTCATAAAATTTAGCATTTTTTTCCTTTTCATCAAAATAAAAGTAAAATACTCCAATTTAAAAAAAAAATTCTTAAAATATAATCTTCTTTCTCCTCACGTCCATCTTCTTTTTCCTACTCAAATTTTCTCTATGTCACTCATTCAAAAAAGGAATAACAGTTACTGCTTATCTCTAAAGTTTATCATTTTTGTATGTCTGAAAAATAAAAATATATTTTTTCAAATTATAATAGATACAAATTATTAACATTTAACAAAAAAAATAGAAGAGCTTCTCAGCACGCACAACGCGCATGCTTAGGGGCTAATAGTACGAATATAGCAATATGGTTGAAACATTAGGCCAATTAATCATGAGAAGTGATATATTCACAATATTTTCAAAAAAATTTCACGATAAATTCCAAATGGTAGGTGTGAGTGTAAGAATCCAAATTTGTATGTTGGGCCTTGGACCTTATCCGAGGACGTAGACACGTCCGAGGAGGAGTAAATGATTGGGAGAGGCTCAACGTTGAGAATCACGTAAGGAAATGATGGAGGAATATAGTCCGAGGAGTATATCCTTCTCGGATACAATGAATATCAGTTAAGCAAGTACTTGGGTAGTTTAGGTGACCTTAATGATAAGGATGAACTTCAGGCACGTACAAAGGTGATAAGAATATAGAAATATCTAAAAGAAAAGCTACTACCACCGCATTAAATGCACTGCAACAATTTTTCTGGCCGCATTTATGTGGAGAAGACCCATGAACAGTGCAGTTTCCACTATCACCATTCACAGGGAGCCAAAAAAGATGTCTGATGGAAAATATACTTGAATGAAGGATTAGATGATTAACAAGTGTACAATCAAGATGGTCTGAAAGGAAACTATATAATGTAAAAGACCCCCCATAAAAGAGGAATTGGAAAAGATAGTAAAACAAGAGAGAAAAAGAATTACTGTAACATTAAGGACTGTATTAGCTTTCAGGAACAGTGGTTCAATTCATAATTCATCTCCTCGGACATTAATTTATCGAGTGTTAAGTGTGTTTTTTATGCTTGTTCATCTTTTAAATCCTTACTAACCGTTGTCTAATTTGCAAATAGCTCAGCTTTTTCACACACTCTTTACAAATTTATTGTATTGGACTCATTGGACTCACATTCCATATCTTTTGGGCTTGGGCTACAAATCGTAACCCTACAATAGGTTTTTAGTGGTTGTTATAGGTGAGTAAAAAAGTGATTTAAGTGGCATATTCAAATCAAAAACAATAATAACTAAACACCTAAGATTTTTTTTTTTGTAAAAACTGTTGTGAAAATATTATGGATGCATCATTTCTTATTGATCATTGCCATTCTTCTTTTATCCAATCCCTAACTTTTACTAAATGCATCTCTATAGTGTTTTGGTAAAAAAAAAAAAGAGAGCTTTATACATATATTTCAAATTTTCAACTAGTCTATTCTAATCGAAAGAGTCAATTTTGTAAGTTATTTTGGTTTGATTATAGTAATGAAATATTTTGGCATTCATTTCAGCGTTATTGCTATTTAAATATTGGCGAAAACACCACTTTAATCTCTATATTTGGGATTCATAGTCAATTTTGTTCTTACATTCGGTAACAATTAATTTGGTCCCTGCAGTTAACTCACTAACGAAAAATAATTATATGGCAAATGGTGCATTGTTGGCACTTATAAAGCTTATGTGGCAAATAAAATAATAATAATAAATTTTAATAAACATTTAAAATATGCCATGTAAGCTTTTAAATAAAAAATTGAAAATCCTAAAATAATAAATAAATAAATAATTTATTTTATCTATCGCTTTGTTGCCAACCAAACACACCAAAAAAATACAAGTGAAAGTCTCACTTCAACGTCTTAAAAAAAATAAATAAATAAATAAAATCAGAAACGCAAAAAATGTGTCCATTGCCGAAAGCTGAACAAGAGGTGAGTTTGGTCATCGGTGTTATTGAAGTCCGACAGCTTAAAAAAAAAAGGGTAAAATATCATTTTCGTCCCTAAACTATCACAAAAGTTCATTTTTCGTCCCTAAACTTTCAAAAGTTCTATTTTCGTTCCTAAACTATCACAAAAGTTCATTTTTCATCCTTAAACTTTCAAAAGTTCTATTTTCGTCCCTAAATTTTTAAAAGTTCTGACAGAGTGCTGACGTGGCTTGAAAGAGTGCTGATGTGGGAGGGACGAAAATCAATACGTTTGGAAAAGTTTAGGGACAAAAATAGAACTTTTGAAAGTTTAGGGACGAAAAACAAACTTTTGTGATAGTTTAGGGATGAAAATAGAACTTTTGAAAGTTTAGGGATGAAAATAGAACTTTTGAAAGTTTAGGGATGAAAAACGAACTTTTGTCATAGTTTAGGGATGAAAATGATATTTTACCCAAAAAAAAAAAAAAATCTCTAAATCATCACCGAATGGGTTCAAGTACTACTGCTGTGATTGTAACATTTCTATGGGAATGAACTATGAACTATGAACCTTAATAACATGTCCAAAGTTTGGTCGTCAGTTATTCTATCATTTCTAAGGTTATGAAAATAAAATTTCTATGGGTATGAACATCAGTTGACTTCAATCATTTCTACGGGTATGAACCCCTTTTATTTATTTATTTATTAATCTTTTTATAAAATTCTAAAGTTTGTGACTTTCAATTTTTGATGGGATGGGTGGTCAGATTCGTCATAGATGCAAAGGTTCAAGTGGAGAGAGAGAGGGAGGAAGAAAGGAAAGATGAACGATTTGAGAATGGGTTTTTCAAATTCTATTTTTTTTTTTTTTTTTTTGACGTAGAAAGGAGAATTTTCTTGTGTTTGTTGGTGTGTTTGGTTAGAAAGAAAGTGAGAGAGGAAAGAAAATTTTTATTTTCATTTTTATTTATTTCTATTATTTGGAATTTTTTATTTAAAATCTGATGTGGCATTCTTTTAAATATTTATTATATTTTATCATTTATTATTTTATTTGCCACGCAATTTTTTTTTTTACAGGATATAATTTTTACTCTAATCTAATCTAAGTGTATATATGTGTGAAATTTCCTCCTAGAGACTTGAATCCTAACACTTGCCCCACACCCCCACAAGCACTTATACTTGTGGAGTGACCAATGCACCAAGGGTATGCAGTGGTTTTGCCACGTAATCTTTAAGTGTGCTAATGATGCACATCGTTTGCTACATAGGTATTTTTCGTTAATAAGTTAACGGTAGGGATCAAATTGACTACAAATTGGAAATGGCAGAAACTAAATTGATTGTTACCAAAATGTAGGAACCAAATTGATTATGTATCCAAAATGCAGAGACTAAAATGATGTTTTTACCTTAAATAATTCTATAATATATATATATATATATATATGTTTATATTTATAGCGGTATTGGGCCTGGAGGTCCATTACACATGTTGTGTAATGGACCTAAGCCCCACGCCGAGGAGAAATATGTCCAGGAGGGTAAACGTTATAGAAGGGTCCAATTAACAAACAAAGAAGTCAATTTAGATCATGACGACTTAAGGGTTGTACCAGAAAAGAGTACCCCGGCTGACCAGGTCATTGCCCGTAAGATGATCTACTATCCGAAGAAACATCACAGAAGTATTAGTTGATGCAGATAAGACTAGGAAGCTCAAGACATAGAAGGATCATAAAATATCCAAGGAAAAAGCTGCTACTCTCCCATTAAATGCTTGTGAGCTAACTCTCTGCGCATTAATGTGGAGGTGATCTGAACAGTGGTTTCAGCCTTACAGTTACTACATGAAGACTTATGGGAGGTGTGATGGGACAATATCAAGATTCACATTTGCATGCACGTGGAAGATAGGGATGGCAAGGAAAAAAGCATAAAAGGAAGGAGAAGGAGAAAAGAAGAGGGGGAAAAATCTAAAGAAAAACTCGTAATATTCAGGAAAAAACTTGTATCCGAATTTGAAGATAATATAAGAGAAAGTACACCTCGGAATTGCCGGGACCATTTTTCTTCAGATAATCCTATTTTGTTTCATTCTTTGATTGTCTATTGATTCCAATATCTGTTTGATCAACTAAAGCCCAGTTCTCCAACCATTCTCTACAAATTCTTGTTTTTGGTTTTTGGCTGAAGTCATTCCATATAGTGGGCTATAAACTCAAAATAGGTCCTTACAATTGGCACCGTTTGTGGGAAGAACTAGAGTTTTAAGTTGATTTCACTTTCAAGGATGGTAGGATTAGGTCCACACTAAGCAGAATCTATGGGGTCTCAACGTCAAGATCATTTTCTTAATCTTGAACGACAAAGAGACCGGAAGGAAGC